>NC_056747.1:1190010552-1190058052 GCF_019279795.1 Protopterus annectens | reverse complement strand
ACAACATGGGTCCAACATAATCTCAACCAATTTCCTATCTGCCTAACTACATAAGGCTCAACTGGAGCTCATTCACCTTGTTTATTATGTTATCATGTAGTATGGTGCCAAAAGCTTCAGCCAGGTCAAGGCACACTGTATGGACAGCATGTCCACTGTTCATGGCTTGTGTTACTCTCTCAATGAATTTGACCTCTCCTTTTTGCACATTACTTCTCTGAAGTCAAGGCAAACATCAAAGGCCTCTGGCTGATCACGTCTGCAGTTGACTGTAAACTAGGCATAGTCACTGAAACCCCTAAAGACACAGATAACCTTCAAGAGGGCCTGATGCAGGCAAACAACTGGTGCCAGAGCCATGGACTAAAACTGAATGTGAAAAAATGCAAACTAGTACCCTCAGTCTGGGATCTGAGAATGCATTTAGACAGCAGCTTGACCTTTGACTACCACATGTCTACTGTGGTGAGAAGATCATTCTATACTGCATAGCTTATAAATAAGGGCATGGCATCCAAGGAGGTCATTGTTCTGATGTACTTATATCTCATCAGATCAGTCATTTGGCATAATGCACCCTTTGGTATGTACCTGACCAGACACTTGCAACAGCTTGAAAGAAGACAGAGCTTCCTCACAAAAAGAATACAGGGAGTAAATAAATGTGGACCATCCCAAAGCCTACAAGACATACTCTGATCCCATATTGATGGATTTATTTTACATCTGCAAAACAAATAGCATTAGAAATATCCATTCTAAAGACCTATACCTCATCTCCTACATAAGCAGGACATGTTGGAAGGACAGGTATGTGTCTCAAAGATTACTCCTACTTTGGAAGAAGCTCCCCATCCATGCGAAGCAAAGCTCATCACTAACACTATTCAAATGTAACTTGGACCAATGTATGGGAAACTGCAAATTTACTCCTGGTTTGGCACCTATGTCCCTAATGGACTGGGGCAGCCTGTGAATGTTTGATGTGTACAAACTGATATCATAAGTGTAAAATTCCTTAGGGTATTGACAAATGTCAGCAACAGTTTGCTAAATTTGGGATAAACTAGATTATGCTTAAAAGAACTCTTGGGCCACTAGCCTAGGAACTGGCTATGAACATATGAACCAGATTCATTTGACAGTATCTAACCAAAGCTGGCCTGTGGAGGGGTCAAGCATTATAAGATTATATTATTACAAACTAAATATTTTGATATCATAACTAATTATGTCATATATGATAAATTCCAGGCTTTGCAGCTAACTCTAGTCAGGCTAATATTGCGTAGTTTCTGGGGTCAGTGGTGGGTCTATCTTTGTGAAGTTATATCACAACAGCTGTGCACACTATTTCAGGTAGAAAACTAATGGGTAGACACAGGTTGAATGGCTGTAGGAGGAGGTCCAATACGACATTTTTTTACTATTTACTACGCAACTGTCTATATTATCAGGGCCTATGGATGATATATTGTTTATTTTGGAGAGCACATTTAACAAGTGTTCTTTGATTATAATGGTGGGTTTGAGATTCTGTGGGATATGTGGGCTTTGTACAGTTGTTTTGGGGTTGAAATTTGCACTGAATTAGTGTGCTAATATGTTGGCTGTCTCTGCTGGATCTAATAGGTACTGCCACTGTGAATATGTTCTGAGCAATGCTGGGTGTAATTTCTTAGTTTCCTAACTTAGGTAAAGAAGGATTTGTAAATGTCTTTAGCTTCTGATGCTAGTCTAAGTTCATAGGATGCCCTCAAATTTCTGATGCTGTCTTTCAGTTCTTTTTACAGCTTTTTAATGTTAACCTTGCTTTGAATTTTATTTTTGCTATATAGTTTAAGAAGCTTTTTTCTAATGCTATACTTATTGCTTATACATGTGGAACGCCAAGGTGGTTTATTTTTAAAATTTCCATTTTGTTTGGCTCTGGTAGAGACTACCAGGTCAATGCATTTATCGAGGTGATCATAGACTTTGTTTGTGTAACTACTTGTTGTGTCAGTATCTTGGGTGAGAGTTAAACTTGAAATTACAGAATTCATCATAAAATAATAGAAGATTTGTATGCTGAAGTCTCTGAACTTTGAGACATTTGTATCTAGCTGTTTGGAGATTTTGAAGGAAAATGTTAACCAGTTTCTAACTGGATTTAAATGGAGAAGTAGTACTCGGGGTAGTTGATATTCATGCCATGTTAGTGGGTTCTTTGACAACTTTGTTGAGGGTGTTTTTATTTATGAAAGCAATGAATTTTGAGGTGTAATCTACAACTGAGGTATAGATATCCCAGTTTATCACTGATTACAAAAGAACAGTCCACATAAAATCACTTTAACTATCAGATCTAGGAGACTCTCTCTCTCTGATGCATTCCCTGTGGGAGGAATAAAGATTTCTTGTTGAGGTTTCAAGTAGTTTATTCATTTAGGTAGGTAGATGGATGAGTGTTTTTGTTCTAATGAAAATAACCCTCTTGTCATTTGTTCAGTTTAAACAGCCATTACCTGACTTAGCAGGGCTAGTATGCATTTGAGTGAACTAAGATGGACTACTTAACTGGACACCTGATATACACAGAGGTAACTAGAATTGCTGTGGCTATTTTCTGTGGAGAAAAATGATTGGTTTTGGAGAACTAATGTGATTATGTGACTCAACATGCAATATTTAATGTGTGGTAATTGTTTGGAACATATTACACAGTCATCCTCTTTTATCACAATCTGAACTCTGAATTGTAAATAAAAGTGGTTATAACTGTATGGTGGGGATTGTTTGCATGAACGCAACTGACTCTACTGTCACTTGCTCAGGTTAATAGTCATCAACCCCCCAAAAAAATTAAAGGATACATGCATCACAGAATACACAGACCTGCAACACTTCTGGGGCTGGTGTCCTCCACACACAAAGGGCGTACAAGTGGATTTTCACATTGTCTCCCAAACCTCAGAGGTCACTATATCTTTTGTTGGGTTAGGGACATTGTCTTTATTATTTCTTTAACTTTCTTCATAAACTTAGCAAATAAGTAAATAAGTCTGACATCAAAAGGGTACACAGAAGATGGCTGACTTTTGAGGGTAGGGAATGAGCAGACAAAAAAATGACAGCAGCAGTTTGACGTATGACTCTGGGCATTTATGTCTTAATTTTACCCAATTTAACACCATAGTGGGGTACACGGAATGGGACTGCATACTCTGAGGTAGGTGGAGGGGGTGGGGCAGGTGCTATTCCCAGATTTAATATATGTATCCCCAAAGCATTAAGTTTACTGTGAAGCTGTGTTTGGTCAGCTTTGAGCATTAAAACTTGGAAACAACTTATTTCTTCCTTGAAATAAAAAGTAGGATGGAATTTCTTTTCAGAATGTATGATTTGTATTACAGTCATCACTCTATCAAAAGGTTGGTAAGGAAGCTCTAATATGCACCTCAGAGCATCTATAACCACATGGCTTATGGGGGCTTAGCAGCCCTCAGCTTAATGTAGTGATTACTGGGTACTCTTGGTCAGTTAGAATGTGTTGAAATGCGTAAGACTGAATTTATTTCCATAATTATGTTTTTTTTGTTCAGGCAATCATTGGATGAAAAGGTTTGTTTACAAAACTCTAAAATGCATCTCAGAGTATCTAGAACCCTCACAGCTTCATGGATTCTGGGGTCGTACCAGTCCCAAGACCCCTGACTTAATATAATTATTTCCTCTGCAGTTATTACAGTGTAGTCTTGTTTAGTTGGGATATGCTGAAAGAATGCAGAAAAAAAAGAGTTGAAGAATAAGTCTAAATTTCCTTCTTTGATCATGGTTTTTGTTCAGCCAATCATTGGATGAAAAAAGTTGTTAAAAAAACTCTGAAATGCACCTCACAACATCTAGAATCCCACATAACTTCTGAAGAGCCCTGTGGCCTCTAGACCCCTGGTTTAATGAAGTTTTTTCCCCCACTGTTATCAGACTGCAGTCTTGCTTAGATCACATTGAATGAACAGTAAGACAAACTATGAGAAAAAGTAGGGAAAAAGTAATCTGATCGTGTAAATAGGCCAGGGTGGATTGAGGTGGCGTGGGAGCCTTTTCACCTAGGGCACTAGTTTACCTAAAGCTGGCCTTGGATAGCACTATGCTCATTAACTGGAATAGTTTCAGAACGCAAGTTCAAATCTTACTC
Organism: Protopterus annectens; assembly: GCF_019279795.1. Lineage (NCBI taxonomy): Eukaryota > Metazoa > Chordata > Ceratodontiformes > Protopteridae > Protopterus > Protopterus annectens. The sequence goes on along the minus strand of NC_056747.1, from coordinate 1,190,053,872 downwards.
TTAATTTACAGATGTTTGGAGGCAAAGTTTAAGTGAAATAGTCTTGAGTCTGCTCTTTAACATCGACTATGAAAAATGTTTTAACGTAGAACAATAGCAAATTCTCAATCAAGTGAAGGATAGGATTAGAGAGCACCTTTATGGTATCTCTAAACTAAATATGAATAGTGCTTTGCCTAAACATGTTAAATCAGAAGGGATGTCACATAGCTTTAAGTTTATAGTGACAGATTGGTTGAGGTTAGATAGGAGAGAGGGTGATGTAGAACTTATACTGAGTGCTTGGAGACAAAGTGGATTTTACTGTTAATGGCTACCTGTGGAAAACAGTTTAGTGAATGTACTTGAAATTATATCAAAAAGAAAGAATGATCGCCATGGCTCAAATAAAGCCAAAACTTTTAATAAAAAACAAAGCAATCAAAAATACAAGGTAAACACTTTCACAGCCCTCAGACTGCTTCTTCAGACCTATTAAACAGTGCTACATCTTAACAAATTTAACAGTTGTTTGAGGGTATGATATCTGATGAAGCAATGTTGATCATTGTGAAAGCACTCACTTATCTACAATAAAAGCTTTTGGATTTTATTCATCTAGATTGGCAGCATTTATTCCAGCTACCTTCAGCTTTGGGTGTGGTTTTCATTTTATTTAATGAATTAATTGATTAATTGTTTTAGAGTTGTGTTGTATCTGATTGCTATATAAAGGTTTTAGAATTCTAGTGCTTTGATGCCTGAAGTAGCAGCATTGTGTCTGTGAAAGCTTTACTTGCTAAATAAATAGTACAGCTGTAGTTACTTGTAGCTCCAGAATTTTGTTCTTTCTTAAGAGTTTTTCTGTTTGCTGGTTCTGGACTTATACCCAAGGTGTTCCTGTTGTTTCATGTTTTAATTTTTTAACACTGGGGTTAACATGAGTTGCCTACATCCATTACCTTCTCCTAGTGATATTCAATGTAAATCGATGCAGCATATTCAAGATATAATTGAAATTAAGCAAAATCCACTACTGATGGATCTTTGTTTAAATACTGAGGATAATCATTATGAACTAAGCACTAGGGTTTCTGCGCAACAATACAAAGAAAAGCTACGTGAGTTTGAAACAAAGATGATTAACTTAAAGAAATTACAATGGCAGCATCTCAGTTTTGATGCTTATATTCAAAGTAAAACAGTTCCTCATGGCCTTCGTATATTGAAGATGCCAATGTATCATGATAAATTCCCCCAACTTTTAAAACAATGGCAATGTTTAAACCTGTCACTTTCCTTCCAGTACATGACTGTTATGAACACTTTATTTCAACCTATAAAGAGTAAACTAAAAGTGAAGTAATTAAACTCTACGAGGAACTGGTTGATACTATGAGAATAGTATATGCTCTTTTGAGTGACACAAGGGACAAAATCACTGTTTTTGAACAGAATTTAATAGAAAACAAGAAAAAAAAAGTTCAAGTGTGACTTTCGTGACTTCCAGAGAGGTGATGTATTTTCATGGCCCAATCTGAGATGAACAGCGAATGAGAGAGCAAGGTCTCAACACCAAACCAATCAAAACAGCTCTAAGAAAACAAGTAACGTGAGTAGTGACTCTGTTTCTGGAACAACCGAGAGCTGTAATACTGGAATACTTCCCTTTACCACTCAAACGCAAATGCACTCAGAGTCAACATGTGCAGAAAAGAAGCAGTATCACAGAGGTAAAGTAACTGATGTAATATGACCAAAGAATAATATTGTTTTTAATATATCTAGTTAGCTTAATAATTATGAACTTAAAGTTTTGAACACAGTCCTTACTTATGTTCATGTGACTAGCAATGATATTTCTAAAACCATAACAAAATGTAAACTATTTGTGAGAAAACTTAAAGTCGCTTTTTATCAAATGCCTAAAACATTTACTAAGGACAATCACAGAAGCAGTACCTATAGTCCTGTACCTAATAATGTTATATCAGCATGTGAAAAAGTGGTTGAAAATGAACTGTATGAGCTTTACTATTCTAATATTAGACACAGAGGAGTTTTCCACAGTTTAAGTAAGGATGACTATGCTGCCATACAATCATTACGTGTGAATGATAATATAGTAATTAAGCCTGCTGATAAGGGGAGAGGTGTTGTGTTAGATAACGTTTGTTACTTACACTCTATGTTAACAATGCTAAATTCAACTGAATATTCATGTATTACTATGGAAGGGGTTAAAACAATGCATAAGAATGTGAGTGAACTGATTTTGCTAATGTTTAATCAAGGATGCACCTCGAAAGAAATATTTAATTATCCGCATGTGGAAACAGTTATTGTCCCTATTATCTATGGAATACCTAAAATACACAAGTCTGATATTAATCCACCATTATGCCCAATAGTATCCTCCAGGGCATGGGTTACAGAACCCATCTATAAATATCTAGGTCAGTTGAAACAAGTCTTGGCCACATCTAAAACTATTGTTAGTGGTACTACTGAATTTTTGGAACTATTGTTTGAATCCAAAAACAAAAAAATCAACTTACTCATTATATGGTTACTTTGGATGTGGATTCTTTATTCATGTGTATCCCTAATAAGGAAGGGATCAGTATGGTAAGAGAATACATAATCAGTCAGTCAGAATTAGTGGACACTGTACTGAATTTAATAGGTGACTTGTTAGATATGGTTTTAACAAATAATGTATTTTATTTCAAGATAAAGTATATACGCAAGAAAATGGTGCTGCCATGTGTACTCCCACGGCAAACACATATGCTAATATAGTTATGAATTCTTGGGAAATTAAGACACTTTTATCATCATCCAACAATATAAACTTTTTAGAATATGTGATGTTTTATAAGAGATTCATTGAGGACATATTCCTATGAGACAGTCCTGTATATTTGTTGGATGAATTTATTACATATTTACATGCTACTACGTCTTTTTTGACATCTTTTTTGAGATTTAAGAAAAACGTACAGTATAGACAGATAGACTTTTTAGATATTACATTAAGGAAAAATGTAACAAGTGGTCTAGAGACAATATTATATAAAAAAACAGTAAAAAGATGTACATATTTAGCTAGGGACAGCATGCATCCTAACTTTATGTTAAATAACATTGTTAGGAATCAAATGAAAATGTGTAAACTGAACATGCAGGATGAAGCCATGAAAACACAGAAGAAATGGAGGTAGATTTTTGTAATAGGGGTTATATTAAGAAAGTAGTACAATGTATTAAAAACAATGTTTTGAGAGAACAGCAAACAGTACTTCAGCCTATTTTTTCACATGCTAATAACAATATTAAGCAACTAATAAAGCAAAAAGAGGTGAAATGTAGAAATTCTGGTTGTAGATACATTATAACATATGACTGTAAAACAAAAAATATTAAAGAAATAGTTAAGAAATATTGGCCTATGCTTTCTCAAGTCCCAGAATTAAAAAAGATGTATGAAATAGGTCCTATGTTTTGCTATAAGAGGGAAGCTACATTAAAAATAGACTCTGTTACAAGGAACAAGTCAAACTGAAAGGAACAAAAAGTAATAAAAAAGGGGCATACATGTGCAACAAATGTACTTTTTCTAAGTACTGTACATATACAGAGAAAACATTTCTTTCTTTTACATACAAGCATGTGGTAATTGTGACACTTCTTCTTTCGGCTATTTCCCGGTTAGGGGTCACCACAGCTGATCACATGTCCGCTTATGATTGGCAGTGAAGTTTTACAGTGTCAAGTTGCCAGCCCTGTGCCCAACCTTCCACGGAAGGCACACACACACACACACACACACACACACACACACACACACACACACACACACACACACACACACACACACACACACACACACACACACACACACACACACACACACACACACACACTCATGCCTAGAGCCAATTTAGAGTGTCCAATCCACCTACAACATGTCTTTGGGATGTGGGAGGAAACCGGAGCACCCGGAGGAAACCCATGCAACCACAGGGAGGACCTGCAGACTCCGCACAGAAGGCACCCCAGCCGAGGATCAAACCGGAGAACCTCTTGCTGTGAGGCGACAACTCTAACCGCTGCACCACCGTTATAATATATATGGCTAAGTGTTGTAAATGTTCTGCTTTCTATATAGAGAAAACTAATCAGAGGCTTAAGGATAGAATTTGTAGTCACTTATCAGAGATAAAGAGGAGAAAAACAAGTAATGCTCTCTATAAACATATATTGGATATACATGAATCGCACAATTTTAAGTTTTTAACTTTAGAAGTTATTACAACATATATAAGAGGAGGTGACAGGAGAAATATAACCGATATGGAAGAAAGTAAATGGATTTTGCGTTTTTGTGCTGAATGATCACCAGGGTTAAATGATGCATTTAACATTAAACCAGTTTTAAAAGAACTACGAAATAAAGTTAGCTAATGTAAATGTTTTTAAAGATTGTTTTTAAAAGAATCACTTATTGAAACTTATTATTTATTATTTTCTTTAATACGCAACATTTATAGTAGTGGTATTTTAGGGACTACGTGTTTAAGTATTTAATTCATTAATTGATTAATTGTTTTACAATTGTGTTATATTTCATTACTATAGAAAGGTTTTAGAATTCTAGTACTTTGATGTCTGAAGAAGCAGCATTGTGTCAGTGAAAGTTTTACTTGCTAAATAAATAGTACAGATGTAGCTACTTGTGGCTCCAGAACTTTGTTTTTTCTTAAGAGTTTTTGTGTTCGCTGGTTCTGGATTTATACCTAAGGTGTTACTGTTGTTTTAGACATTAAATCTTTGCATGTTTTTATTAATAAGAATTATACATCAGATGTGATTAGTGATAAGATTGAAGTGCTCTAGGAGAGTGTATTGTCCTATGATAGGAGGTTGCACTCACTTATGATGAATAACTTACAGCATGATGTAAATGACTTTAATAAAGGTCTTTTCCTGGCCGAAACAAGAGGAGCATGTGAGTATAACTAATGATTGTGAGAATAATGACACTGTCCCTTTAAATGTGAAAGCTGCATCAGGAATTGATTAAGGAATCTTAGAACAGGAAGTGCCTACTACGAGCATGATGGCTGCTAAAATATTGGTCAAGTTGGAGACTACACCCACTGAGCAGAATTCTTCTTCTTTTTCCTTGTCAGAGACTTCCAGAAAGGAAGATTGAGAAGTCAGTTGAGGAAAGGGCATTATGACAGTTACAACAGCCAGTGAACAACACCCTGAATGTAACTGCTCACAGCAGAGTCCTAATGAACTAGTGTTCAATTTGTCTTTGGTTTCTTTAACTTCAGATGAATGTAAGTTGTTGAATAAAGGTTTATCCTTTATTCCTGCACAAAAAGCCGATTTAGCTGATGTTGTCACTGATTTAAAACTGTTTGCTAGGAACATTTATTTGAGATGCCAGCTTTCAGAAAGCAGTAATGATTTGATTGGTTTTCGTAAACCTAGCGCTTTTGTTTCTAATCTCCATCCTGTTTTACAGACTTTCGTAGGAGTTTGTGAGAAGGAGATCCAGTATGCACTGAATGGACAGCAGGGTAAACTGTTTTATAATTTAATCCCTGGTGAACAACGTGCACTACATGAATTAAAGGAGAGGTCATCTATTGAAATCTGTCCAGCAGATAAAGGGGGCAGTATTGTGTTCCTAGACAAGACTCTCTATTGAGAACACATGTATTTGTTATTGAGTGATTCAAATAGTTTTGTTTTTTTGACCAGATCACAAGTTTCTGGTATTATTGAGAGATTGGCCCTCTTTCTGTTTGACATGGTCATGATCACAGAGGAATTATTTAAGTATTTTACTGTTGAACATCCCTTTGTACCCTGTTTGTATGGGCTACCTAAAATACACAAAGATAGCCGGTGCCCCCCTGTGCATCCCATTGTTTCAAGTCAGGGTTAGGATATGGAACCTCTATCTATCTTTGTGGAAAAAAGTTTACACCCAGTTGCTGATACCATGGACACCATTCTTAGGGATACTAAGACCTTTTTGAATGATTTACTTTTGTAATCCATACTGTCAGTAAAGACGAGCATCTGTTTTTCATGACTCTTGATGTTGCCTCATTGTTTACAGTGATTCCTAATGAATGGGGTACAGACAACGTTAGATCTATTTTATTGAGAAGCAACATTTTTCCCATTGATAAGACTGAGGTGATTTGTTCCCTTTTTGAGTTGAGTCTTGATAATAATGTGTTTATTTTTAATGATGAGTTTTATTTGCAAAAGGTTGGCGTGGCAATGGGCACAGCTTGTGCCAATTCCTATGCCAAATTAGCTCTTGCACTATGGGAATTTGATTGTGTGCTACGTAATAATAGTTTTTGTGAACATATAGTTTGTTATAAGTGCTTTGTTGATGACATTTTTATTTTATGGAATGGGTCACCTGAATTACTACATGAGTATATTGAGTATTTGCACTCCACCACCTCTTTTTTGAAATTTAGTTATGTTTACTCCAGTGAGTCTATTGATTTTTTAGATGTGACTGTTATGTGGGATTTGATTTGGAATTTTAGGACTGGGGTGTTTAAAAAGAAATGTAAGAAGAATTCATTGTTGCATAAGACAAGTATGCACCCCACCATATACCTAGGAATGTAGTAAAGGGCCACGTTTTGAGGATTATGAGGCTACATAGTGATGATTTAGTTATGGAACAAGCACTGCTAGAGTTAAAGAAGAGTGTTCTTGAAAGGGGCTATGATGAGAAAGATCTAGATGACTGTATAAATGGTCTAAGATCTGGGAGACAAACTATAGGGAGACCATATTTTTCTAATGCCCCTAGGCATCTGGTAGATACAAGGTTGACAGATACTACTAGCAGTGATGCTAGATTAAACTTTAACTTATTCTAGTAATGTGAACATAACTCATGTAAAGAAAAATTGGGCAATTTTGTGTGTAGATGACAAGCTAAAACAGATTGTAAGTGATAAACCGGAATTTAATTTTAGAAATAACATATTCCTTAAGCGAAAACCTTGTTATAAGAATACTAAGAAGGACTATGCGCTGTTATCCCAGCATTCAGGTATCTTTACCTGCAGGAGATGTGAGGCTTGCAAGTTTGTCTATACAGGGTGCACTTTTATGCATCCTACACAAGGTTTTGTAATAGAGACATCCTTTTATGCTGATTGTACAACACAGAATCTTATATATTTTGCTTTTTGTGTAGAGTGTTTTGTATTCTATGTAGGTAAAATGAACAGACTTTTTAAAGATATAATTTTAGAGCATATGAATGATATTAAGAATAAGAAACTAGACAATGCATTAGCACAACATGTTTCTTATATGGGACAGAGACATACATTTAAGTTCATGGCTCTAGAGTTACTTAGCCCTAACATAAGAGGTGATGATTTTAAGAATTTTACTGAAATGAGGGAACAGAAGTGGATTATCTATCTAAATGCAGATAAACACCCAGGTATTAATGACAAAGTTTCTCTTAAATCAGTGCTGAAGGCACACCTACTTCCACATTAGTCTTCTTCAGCATACACTGTGTTTTCTCTCTTTTTCATGTAATTTTACTTCAAAGCAAATGACTGCTTGCTTTGATTGTTAACTTTGTTCAGGTGTAGCAATGTTTAATAGGTCTGAAGAAGCAGTCTGAGTACCATGAAAGTGCTTACCTTGTATTTTTAGTTGCTTTGTTTTTTTGTTAAAAGTTTTGGTTTTATTTGAGACACGCTGATCGTTCTTTCTTTTTGATATAATTTCAAGTACATTGTTGCTAGAATGGTCTTTACCAGCCTGTTGGACTTTTTTCTTCTCTTAGTGAATTTATACCTTTAAGACTGACCCTCAGGTCACGTGGTTTGAAGAAATGAGAGGGCTAGTTAAACAGGTTGAGTTTGTTAATTTGTTAGATCTGATGAAGCATGCTGAAGGTGTGAAAGCACTCCTCTGGTTTTAATTTGTTTGTATCTCCTACGTTTCCTACAGTGTTTTTTGTGTAGCTTGGATTAAAGACTTTTTATCCACTCTGCCTGGCTGATTTGTTTAACACACATTTTGGGATTTTCTACCAGCTATCCTGCTTCATTTCTTTGTTTTAAACAATGTTATTAAATTATTTAGTAAGACATACGTATACATACATTAACAGAAAAGACAACAAACCAAATTAACATTTTTTTCATTTACATACATAATACATTACATGTTTTTTTATAACAACTGATACTCCATCCAACACTACATAAACTGCTTAATTCCTGTCTTCCCTTAAACTTTACACCTCCTCCCAAACATTACTCTGCATACATTATTTCCACAAGTTCCATTTATTTATATGTAATTTGCTCGTTCCCTTTTCCAAAGATTCCTCTTCCAGTTCTTTTATCACTTTTATAGTATTCAATACTTCAAATACTGTTGGCTTTGATTTTGATTTCCATTTTCTTGTAATTGCTTTTTTGGAAGCCAGCATAATTAAAACTAATAAGGCCTAACTATATCTAGGCAATTCAGATCATGTGTTCCAGCTCAAAAGAATAATTTCTTTAGTTACAGCTAGTTGTTATCCCAATACTTCTGACTGAGTACTCTGTGGGGAATTTTTAAAATATGCCATCTCATGTCACTCCCAAGAATGATGGTCCCTGTTACCTCTTTCTTACCCATCACACCTTGAACATTTGCAACATTCTCTACCTGAGAAAAAAAAAAAGATTCTTTGAAGTCTGCTTATGGTATGAAAATACCTAAGCAAAGACTTCAAAGCAAGAATCTTAAACCTTCTGGACTTTGTTGCATACTTGGGAGCCACAAGTTGCTTTTCCAGTCTCTTTTTCAATCGTATCTAACGTCTTCTGATTGAGTCTTACAGTTATTATTCAATATTTTATATGCCTTACTAATTAGCCCTTTTTGACAACAGGTTCTACTGTAGATTCAATGAAACATCTACCAAAGAGGTCTTTTACCTGAGACTTTCTTATTCCTTTCTCTTTGCCTATACTCTGATAACAATCCCTTCTAGGGAAGTCAGTCTCTAACCTGCAACCTAAACTTCTTCTTGTCCTCATCCCACTCTCTTACCTTTCCCTCTGTTGTCATTTGCTCCCAATACCTTTGTTCCTTTGCCAGTTTTCTCAAGTAAATTCCAGACTTCTCTTGCCTGTTTTCTGTACCCCCCACTTACAGTCATCCCTATTGGTAATAATCTCCTTTCTCCACTCCCATTTTGCTTAGTTTTTATAATATTTTCAGAAACTTTATGAACATAACATTCTGTATGGTTGTTGCTATTCTCATTAAGGATCTGCATTCAAAATCTCACTCTCTCCTTATTTCTTGATATCCCCTTTATGAATGTAATATTCCATATGATGGTTATTAATTCTCTTCTTAAGGATCTGCATTCAAAATCCCACTCACTCTTTATTTCTTGAACTTTCCCCTCCCAAACTGCCTTTGTATAATATTTATAAAAAAATAACTTTGATGTATTATATTTTACAGTGCAATTAATTAATTCTTGAACTCTTCATATGTTTCTGTTATAATCTTTTAAAAGCTTTCACTTTAATAGATGTTTTGCGCATTGTCAATAATAAATTTGCATGTACAACCATGGAGCTTTTCTCCCTGGACCTTGCCTGAAAATGTGTTTTAATTCCTAGATGGGCTTTCCCACTAAACAAATTTAAATAAAAAAAAAGAAAATAATTTGGCTAGCACAACAGGCAAATTTCTCTACTATTTTTTCTTATAAGTGTCATGGGATCATATTATTATCTCAGGCAGATGGCATCAGTTTAACATTTTGTTCGAAGGATGAGAATTTAGGAGTGTGGCCTTAAATCAGATGCTTCTATCACAAAATAAGACTTGTATCCACACTGTTACTTACATATACTTAAGTATTTATAAGCATTAAAAATGTCTTGATTCAGTAACTCTTTATATTGAGGTGCTTCATTAATCATTTTCTTATTTTTTCATGTAAGACTTCTTGTACGTTTTGATATCATTTACAATACTACCTATGGCATTGTTTTATAACAAAACAAAGCAAAAATGCTTTGAAAGGTATACAGTCAGTAGGACTGAAACTGTCAAATTCAAATCTTATCAATACAAATATTCTGTACATGGTCCTGTGGTAAAAATTTGCAAGAATGAGTGTACATGTTACATTATTTTACTTTATTTTTAATGTGTCTGTTAATTAAGATCCACTCAACACTAGTACCTGTTTTCATGGATGACTTAAGAACTTTGATTTTGTTGAGTGACTTCTTTACAGTCACCAAATATGTGAGTGAAGGTTATGAGAAATAAAGGTATACAGGGTACAATTAATTTCATTTACAGTTAACTACTTCTGCCATGCAGTTGTACTGTCTTCAAAGAGAGGCAGTTTACTTTAGTATGATCATCAACTTAATTTTGTCATACAATTATTGAATAAAATAGAAAATTGTCAACATTTCTGTTTTAATTGCACATTTCTATGGATTTTACTCTCTGACAGACCGTGGGGGAAATGAATAGAAACTACAGGATAAATGTATGCCATGTGTAACACTATACATTTTACAGTAAATAATAATCCCACTGACCGATTACATTTTTTAACAAATATATATTCTGAGAGTGTGGGACAGGAAGAGAATGGGGAGGGGCAGATGCTAGGACTACATGAACAGTTGGTCAGTCTTGATGGTTAACTGGTCTTCTTACATTTGCTTCTGAATAAGTTTTTGCATTTTTCATAATTATTTCTAATAATGAACACTTGTACTAACTACTGTAGCAGAACATGCACTCAGTACCATCCACTTACTAAAGATGTTTTTTTTAGCTTGACCAATTAAGAAAAGATAATCTTATTTCACATAATTCTGCAGTTTTAGATCTTAGCCCATTAATCAGCTCTGATCTGCCTTCTGTCATTATGTAGATGCCAAACCACATAATGGAATTGCTGCACTAAGTGCCTCATGTAAGATGTGTCTGGTGAGGATTCACTTTAGATTATCGAATTCCTGAAAACTCAAAATCCATATGGTCGAGAGCATATGATTGAGTTTCCAGAAACTCGAAACTCTAAAGTGAATGAAAAAAAAAACAAATCAAAACATAAAAACAATGTTTCTGCAGGGGGGCAAGCCCCTCTGCACCCCCCCCCTACTAAAATATACCAACTCCAAGATCGCCTACAGTGAAGAAAAGGGAAATCTCCCATTCCGCGCTGTATGCAGAAGCACAGAACATGAGGTTTGCCATGTCCTCGCTGTAGTGCGATCTTGGAGTTGGTATATCTAAGTGGGGGGTGTAGAGGGGTGCAGGGGCCCCTGCAGAAACATTTTTCTGTTTTGTTTTTTGTTTTTTTTTCATTCACTTTAGAGTTTTGAGTTTCCGAAAACTTGATCATATGGTCTCGACCATATGGGTTTCGAGTTTTCGGGAATTTGATAATCTAAAGTGAATCCATCTGGTGAACACAAATTCAACTAAACTTATTGATGGTAATGTTTGTGTGCTGCACACAGTTGTGCACTGCTAGAGAGAACAGATATATGTTTTCATCATGTAAGACAAGATGTGTGCATATGTGTTTTGTGATTTTAGTTATTTATTTACCTGTGAGGAGTTAAAAAGCATTTCATAGTGCATCTGTATCTGCCAGAGGGTTCCGGAAATGTCTGTGTAGGGCATGGCCATGAAAACCACATAGTGAACACCAAACAGCGGCATAAGCACGAGGGTCGACTTCAGAAGCTTTCTGCAGGGGAGAGAAAGAGACAAGGACTCCCATAAATCAAGCAGCAGGAAATTATCAGAAAAATTTTGGTATGCCTATGTAGTGTGATCTATTTTTCTGGACTGTTGTTATTCTTTAATCTGTTTTGACAGTAGGTTAGTGAAGAATTAAGTGAACCTTTGGCCCAGGGTGGTTTTCAAACCAATGGACCCCATAATTTTTTGGACCAAGTATAAATGCACATGTTCTCTTAGATTCACCTTCCTGCTTACATATTACTGTTTAATAATGCAAGATTTGTTTGTATTTATTTTTAATAAGAACAATCTTAAATATTTTTTCAGCAAAAAGTGAAACAAAATTAACAAAACTATTAATAATAAAAGTACTCATTTCAGAGCATTTCAACGATAAAAGACCACTCAAACTGCTGTCATTATAATCCATCAATTTCTGTACCCATCAGTTACAGCCACTTGACTAAGTATCACAAACACCTGATTATGACAAAAATGTTTGCAGTCAAGTATTTCAACTTGGTTTACACAAATGCACACTATTCATACAAAGTCAGACCAATGGCTGTTTAACTTGTTCATATCTTGTTTTGAATTTGAACTTATATATGAATCCTAATATACTTGTGTAGTCTGTGGTACTTGTATTTTTTTTGTATATCTTATCTACATATGTCTATTTTTCTACATATGTCTATTTTCAGGGTCTATATTAAATGCTTAGAAAAGCGAACAATGATTTATCGACCCCATGTAAGCGAAAGCTTACAAACTGGATTGCTTGGAAAAAAATCGCTGTTCCAAAAAAAAACACTTAAAACATAACATAAAGCACACCCCACTACTTAAATATACCAACTCCAAGATCGCACTGCAGTGACGAAAATGGCAGAGTAACGGACGCGGCCAAGCGATTTCTTTCCCAGGGAAAGAATTCGCTTATATGCTGCTTCATCATTTTGCCTTTTCGTCTTTTCAAGTTCGACCAGGATGCATATGCGTCCTTAGTCATCTAGCAGGAACCCCATTTTCAGTTCAGTGAGTAGTCTTTTTCCCTATTCATAACAATTAAAGTAGCAAAGCTAACACATTCCTGCTTCTGTTAACATAACACTGCAATCACTAACTGCTGTTGTAGATAAGCAAGAACAGTTAGTACTTCTTCATAATTTTCAGCTAAGACAATATATTTAAACTATTTACTTGTGAATACCTGTAACTGTATTTCAGTGTCTTTTCTTAACACTATTTTCACCTTTTCACAGACTAATTTGGGCATACATAAAGATGCTTCCATGAATATACACAACACTCTTGTATGTACTGAGCTGAATGTCTTTTCTCTCTAGGCAACAAAAAAATATAGGACACTATAATGATCTTTCTTTTGCACTTATGTATTCTAAAAATAATGCTGAGAAAAGAGAAACGGTATCATGTCTGTTAAACACTATTTGGTTGTTTGTACGTCTTTCATGAAATGTATACTAAAAAACTCCTGGCTATGCTCATGCTCAACCTCAGCCTAATATGTTAACTGCAAGCACCAAAAACACGTTTAATTTACTACTTGCTATTTCATTGCATCCTAGGGCTGTTATATGCAATTTTCTGCCTCATAACCTTCACTCTTTTTCAAAACACAAGTCTCTCTATAAAACAAAAAAAAGTTACTCATATCATTTATCACTCCTGAATGTTTATCTAAGTACTAATCACCTGATGTACCTCACTCTCATTTAATCATATCTGTCTGCAATACTTTCTTGCTTTCTACTTCAACTTGATCTTTGATTTCTAATCAAAGTACCCAATTTTATTACTCACAAATATCTGCTGCTGTATTGAAATGTAACTTACATTTATCCAATGCACGTCAATCCTGGTTCATCACAATATTGCAGGATTTGTATTATATTCATGTACTTTATTGAACGTTTTTGTTTAATCCTAAGTCTCTGTACTGCAATTATTATTCTATGTGACTTTCATTATTTATATTAATATATAACATTGCATAATTTTTGCAGGGAGCTTTTCTACCCAAGCACCACTGAAAAGGCTTTTTTGCCCAGTTGGACTTTCCCAGTCAAAGTAGGAATATATGTTTTTGAACAAATATGTCTTTCATATGTGTTGCTATATTTAGTGTAGACATATAAAAATAACAAAAGCACCAGCCTGCTTGAATTAACACTTCTTGGACACATTACTGTTACTGAATACCACATCTGGGTGCAATATTATATGCATGTAGCAACTGGAAAAATTAAATAAAAAGTTATTTTTAGTTCATTTTGATAATATGTTTTACTGCTGGTGAGGTCCAGCTATTTAATGACTTGGCCATGATGTGTGCTACTACTCTCTCTGACTGTTCCACTGGCTAGCTCAGGATAACAAACTGTGTAACACCATGGTGCAGTACTCCACTTTTCTCCACCTAACATGTGAGCAAGTCTAACTTATGGGTCTATATTAAAATCGCGAAGAGGCGTTACATTGAACTCCTCTTCAGCGACACATAAAGACTGAAGTCTGAAAATAGTGAAGGCTCAGGCCAGTGATTTTTTTCCCCAGGGATAAAAATCACTTGGCCTGAGCCATAGCATTGTCCTTTACCCCACTGTAGTGCGATCTCAGAGTTGGTATGTTTAGTTGGGGGTGGGGACACAGTCCCCCATGTTGGGGTGTGTGGGGTGCAAAGCACCCCACTTAGTTATGTTTTAAATAGTGTGTGTGTGTGTGTGTGTGTGTGTGTGTGTGTGTGTGTGTGTGTGTGTGTGTGTGTTTGGTACTAGCAATTTCTTTCCCAGGGAAAGAAATTGCTGTTTTGACCGTTTGTGGTTTAGTGCGTTCAGTCTTTATGTGTCGGTGAAGAGGCGTTCGATGTAACGTCGCTTCACGATTTTAACATAAACCCTGATTTACTACCTTTTAATAGGAGTTTGACCTTTTGCTTGTGCTATTGTAATGCAACTTTCACCCCCTGACACTTGTCTTACTGGTGCCACATGGCAGTGCATGGCATGCAAAAGAGACAAAAAAACCCCAGCCTACTCAGAGGATTAATATGTTGTGAGAACCTGATATTCAATGCTGAAAAAAGTGATATTTTACATCAAAGGTGTTCAGTTGGTGAACCTCTGCAGTTATGAGTCTTGGGTGGCCACCCAAATTGACCATTTTATAATCTGCCACTAGAGTAGGTGCTTCCTTCTCTATTATATTTATATGCCTGTCTTCCCTGTTACCTTCTCTTTGGCAATCTGCTCCAAGTTTCCACCCACTAGTGTTTTGGAGTTTTTCACACTTCTTTACTTATAATGACACTCTGTTCCCAGTGGTAATTTTGACATACATGAGATTTTTCTTCCGTGCAGCAGCTATCCAAATCTCCTAACTACATCTGATACCAGAGAGGTTAACATTTTTCAGTAAGGTATTACTGTCAGTAGTACTCTATTCTTTTTCCTTGCTGCGCATGGAAATGCAGAAGTCACTGAATTTGTGGTTTGTATTTATTAAGATCTCCCTGTTTTCCTGAATCAAAAGGTTCCATGCTTTGTACAGTGGTATTATATATACCGTCTTCTAGTCAATGCTAAAAGTCATGTAAATTTGCTTAGAGAATGGGCAATCTGTACATCGCCACTCTGACCGGGGAATGAATGTTCTCCAGTACGGTGTTAATGTACAGGTAATCCCCACTGTAAAACTAGTCTGCCTCTTCATTGAAGCATATAAACTGCCTCAGAGCTTGGACTGTAACAAAGTTACTGGTCACCATTGCTTTATGCTCACTAAGTAAAACAATTTGCTGTTTAGCAAGTATAAAATTAAAAAAAAAATTGAAAAAAGAAAAGTGTATGCGTATGTTTATGTCAGTGCGTGTCAGTGCACGCCTGCATGAAAGTAAGAGTGAGAATAATAAATTCATTATCTTAATCTCACTAAGCAGAGCTTTTGCCATTTGGCAAGTGTAAAATTAAAGCAAATGGATAATAAAAAATAGAAAAGTCTATGTGCATGTATGTCAATGAGTTTCTGTTTCTGTTTGTGTGTGTGAGTGTATGGGTGCTTGTGTACATAAAAGCGATTTTGCTGTTTAGGATGTATAAAATTAAAAGAAATGGATAATAAAAAAATAAAGAAACTGTGTGTATGTGTGTGTGTGTGTGTGTGTGTGTGTGTGTGTGTGTGTGTGTGTGTGTGTGTGTGAGAGGAAGACAGAGAGAGAGACAGACCAAGCAGTGGATGCAACTCTTCTAAAATTAAGAAGTGTGCATACCTCTCAACCTCTTAGCTCAAGAATTCCAGATAAAGCCTAACATAATGGGGGGATAAATAGGGACATATTGTAAATATTGTGCTTATAAAATTAGAAAGTTGCTATAATACAAAGATTTATGTTACCATGCATTTTCTGAAGAATATGAAATCTGGTATCTCTCACCTGTCATTGGTTTTCCCGAACACTCCTGATTTTGACTCAAATTTTTGCCTTGCCTCCTGTAATCCCTTCTAAAAACGGTGAATTTTGGAGAAAAGGTAGTGAATTATACTTAATAAACAATGAAAATAGTTCTATACTTTTTAATTTAAGTAATTCTCATTTTCTTACTCTGTCAATGTCTCAGATTAATAGCACTAACATTTTAAAAATGTTCCTGATTACTTCTGGATTTACCCCTGATTCTGTTGAGATTTGTCCCTGATTAGTTAGAGATAAGATAAAGTCTGAAACTAAAATGTAACTCATTATTTAGTGATGTCAACTCCCAATGATTTGCCATTATATACTACTGCAAGTTTGAAACAGTAGGCAAAGGAACTATTTTATTTAAAAGAAAAAATATATACTTATAGGTTCATAGGTTAATAGGTAGGTACTAGGCTATCGGCCCTAGGGCCCATACAAGCCTAGCCAAAAAATGTACCCTGGCTTTCACCACCCAAGAGAATTATTTTCCTGTGCCCCTGTCAAGCAGAGCCACAGAAGTGATCTCCAGGGTGAATTTCCCATTTCCCATCCAATCATTAAGATTTTTCTTGAAGAGTGCTAATGAAGAGCTCTGTTTGACATAGATAGGCAGTCTGTTCCAGAGTATGGGAAGTCTCTGGCCCATACAAGCCAAGCCAAAAAATGTACCCTGGCTTTCGCCACCCAAGAAAATAATTTTCCTGTGCCCCTGTCGAGCAGAGCCACAGAAGTGATCCCCGGGGTGAATTTCCCATTTCCCATCCAATCATCAAGATTTTTCTTGAAGAGTGCTAATGATGAGCTCTGTTTGACATAGATAGGTAGTCTGTTCCAGAGTATGGGAAGTCTCTGGGACAGGAATCTATCCCTCCAGCATGTTCTGTTTATTGTGGTGACAAAGTTTAGGTCCCTAGAGCGTGTAGCTCGGACGGATTGGGGATTTCTTTAAGTGGAGCATGTCCAACAGCTCTGGGTTTGACATAGCTTTGTATGTTAGGCAGAGATCGCCCTTGAGTAGGCGAGATGCAATGGAGTAAAGCTGTAGTTTTTTGAGACGGTCTGCATAGGGCGTCTTTTTGAGGCCAGTAATCATCTTTGTGAGGTATTTCTGTGGTCTTTCCAGTTGTTGTAGATGTCTTGTGAGGTACATACCAAAAGGGACGTTGTACTCTATAACAGATCTAATGAGTGATGAGTAGAGGGGAACAATCACCTCTTTTTTTCTGGATGAGAATCCTTTTGTGATGAGATGAGCCATGTAGAAGGATTTCCTGACCACTGTGGTGATGTGATTATCAAAGGAGAGACTACTGTCCACCTGTGTCCCAAGGTCTCTTATCACATTTTCGGCATTAAGTAGACTACCAGCTATGTGGTAGTTCATTGATACAGAGTTTTTACCAAAGGGGATGACAATACACTTTTTGGTATTGAGCTTCAGGCCATGGCTTTGACACCAGGTATCTGTCTCAGTGAGGCCCTTTTGTAGTTTGTCCACATCGTTAGGAGTTTCGATTATGGCTCCTAGTTTGCAGTAATCTGCAAACTTTGTTAGCCAAAGACCTTCCATGTTGGCCTGCACCTCTGAAAAGTAGATACCAAACAGGAGAGGACCCAGGACTGAACCCTGTGGTACTCCACTTGTCACTGGTCTGATGTCGGATTTGGAATCCGCTACTTTCACAGTGTGGGTTCTGTCCGTGAGCCAGTTGGCAACCCATCTTGTGTGTTATATACATACAGATATATATATATATATATATATATATATATATATACATATATATATATATATACATATATATATATATATACATATATATATATATATATATATATATATATATACATATATATATATATATACATATATATATATATATACATATATATATATATATACCTACATACATATATAGAGTAATTAAAAAACAAAAACAATCCCTTCAAGGGGTGTAGAGGCACTCCTGGGTGGATGTTACTTACACAATAACACACACCTTGTCAGGCATTACTGCTTGCTTACTCTCCTATGACAAAACAGGATCTCTGTTACAGATGGCTCCTTTTCCTCCTTGCCAGCCCCTAACTGATTTGACTTTTTTTGAGAATTAGTTGCAGATGTGGAAGGAGCTGGTATCCCTAATTCCTTCACAGCATTTCACCAGTTTCTCACAACTCCTTTTTTAAATTCTTCCCTCGCCAGATTCCCTGAAGAAGTTCATCTTCTGGGATTTTTCCTTTTCTTTTTTTTTTCAATAATTTTTCTTTTTCTTTTTACATTAATAAATGTCACAGATAAAAACCATCTTACAACATAACCGTATATATATATATATATATATATATATATATATATATATATATTATACATTGATGTCAATACCACAGGATATAGGTCGTACAACATATCTATTTACACTATGTACACAGATGCTTTCACTGTTAATTCCCCAGGTATGCAGACAGTGTATACATTCGTAATATCCAAGTTATTATTTAATATCTGAACTTGTATGTGTTCTTCGGTTCCATTAGAGTGTATTTCTAAGTTGCTGTGTGATGAATTATGCTAATATGATGTTAAAGGTTTGTTCCCAAATTTCTCTGGATTTCATGTTTTTGTTTCTTTTATATATTACTATTTTATGAGCTAAAAGGTGTTGCATAGCTACTTGTTTATTGTATCTAGCCATTTAGAAGCTATATACAGTTTCATTAGTAGGAAGACTGTTAAAAGTGTATTTGCTTCTTTTCTTGGTATGTTGGGTGGGAGAATGTGTAATAGAGTGAATTCCCAAGTTAATGTTGATGTTTGATAACCCATTTTTTGTAATTGTACCTTGAGAGAGTTCCAGAGTTTATAGACACATTTACAGCTCCAACATACATGGATTGAGTCAGCTATCTGGACCTTACAGTGTGGGCAGAAAGGGGATTTTGATGTGTTAAATTTGTGTAGGATTGCAGGTGTAAAATATGCATTATTATTGATCATGAGCTGAATGTATGCTAACTTTTTGAGGGGTATAATCTTCAGTGTTAGATTGATTGCCTGGCTTATTTGCTGATCATCTATGGATGGTTTAATTTTTCTTCAGTAGTTAGAGAAGAGGAGGTCTTTCTGGTACTTGATTTCATTTATCATTTTATATGAATTGGTAATAGTTTTCTTTGTTGTGATAATAGTTTTCCAAAACCTGCTACAAGTTTCCATGTCACTATTGGTCATAGTAGCATTTTGGAGGTAACTGGAACACAGTTCTTTGATTTGTCTTAGGATTATTAAGTGTGATTTAGGGAGGTTTAAGTTGGTCCTCATTTCTTTTATTGAACAGTTAAGGTAAGGATAAATATCTTGGATTGTTTTATCTTTCAGTCTGGGAAAAGGGACTAAGTCCAGCATCTTACTGTTTATTTTTATTTATTTTTTTTATGACGGGGTTGCAGTATTGTCATGGCTTGTGAAAGGTTCAAGAATTGAAAGAGTTTTTGCGCTAAGTTGATATAATGTTTTAAGGGCTCTGTAATGTTATAAGTTTGTATTTCTTTCTGATTCAGGAATGGAAGTGCTTTGGGGTTGAAACCTAGAGCTTTAATATATCTATAACAGATTGTCACCCAAAGAGGAGACCAATTTTCCATTGACGGGTTATGTTCAGCTATTCTTAATATTCTGTTAATGTTAATGATTGAGTAGTACATTTTAAAATCTGGTAAATTTAGTCCTCCTTTGTTTTTGGGAGTGTTGATTTTGGATAGGAGATTCTGGTTTTTTTTTTTTTTGGTTCCCATATAAATTTTGCTAGGAAGGTATGAATTTGTTTGAAGAATTTATTATGTATTATTGTCTGTGATATCATGAAGCTATACATTAGTCTAGATAAGATGCTCATTTTGATTATTGATACTTTGGCCAAGAATGGTAGTTTTAGGTTGTTCCATCTTTTACAGTCTTGCATTATGTGTTGCCATTTAAGGTTTACATTATCTTGGTAGAAGTCTTTGTTATTCTGGAAAAAGGTGATTCCCAGGTATTTAGTTTCTTCTTTTATTTTTATTGTGTTTAACAATGGTATTAGTGAAATGAGTTTGGGTGTTTTTAGGGGGAAAATATTAGTTTTATTGAGGTTTAGTTTGTAGTTAGACATAGTCGAGAAATGTTCAATTGCAGCTATTATTTTGTTTATATCTGAATTTGGTGTAGTGCAGTATATGTTCAGATCATCCGCAAATGCAGTGAGGTATATTTTGAAGTTGTGTGTTGATGGAGGATTGTGGTATGTGTTTTGTTTAATGTATAGAAAGAGTGGTATAGGTTAAACAGGAAGGGTGATAATGGACATCCTTGTCTTGTTCTATTTTTTTATTAGAATCCTATTTGACCAAGTTTTATTTATATATAGAGATGTGTATGGGTTGCTATAGAGAGTTTGGATGATCTGAATGAAGTTATTGGGTATATTAAAGTAGGGTAGTGTTTGGAGTAAGAATTCTAGGTTAACCCTATCAAATGTCTTGTGGTCATCCACTACCATTGTGTAGATGTTGATATTGTATCGGTTAGTGTAAGATATTAGTACATCTAATGTTAATGTATTGTCATTAGTCTGTCTATGTGGCGTAAAACCGGATTGTTCTGGGGAGATGATTTTCTCTATCAGATTTTTCATTCTGTTTGCAAGTATAGAGGTAAATATTTTAGTATCTATATTTAAGAGGGAGATAGGTCTGTAGCTGTCGGGGTTTTTGGGGTCTGTGTGTTCTTTTAATATAAAGATGGTTTTAGAGGCATTAAAGTGGATATCATTTATTTTATAGTTTATTATGTAATTCAGTGTATAGTATAGTAGTTTGGCTATCAAGGGGGAAAATGCTTTGTAAAATTCTGATGTGAGTCCATCTGGACCCGGAGCCTTATGCGCTTTTAAGTGTTTGATTGTTGTAATAATTTCACTGATGGATATCGGTTCAGATAGTTTTTTTTGTTGGTCTAAATTTAGTTTAGGGAATTTCAGTTTTTGAAGGAAAATAGTTCTATCTTCCTTTGAGGTTTGTAGTATTTGTGCTCCATATATTTGAAAGTATATTTGTTCAAATGTTTTAATAATGTCTTCATTTTTTGTGTAGTTTTTGTCTCTGTAGTTTATTTCTGATATATTGGAGGCATTTTTGTGTTGGGAGACAATTCTGGCCAGAACTCTAGATGGTATTTGAGCTTCTTCTGCACAAGTGGCTAACATTCTGGCTTCATAAAAAGATAGGTTCCTGGTTTCTAACATATATAGATCCCTTTGCAGTTTTAAAAGTTCTGCTTCTGTCTGTTCTTGGGGTTATTTATTAGTTCTTTTTCAAGATGTTCTATTTTCCCTTTCAGTGTATGCTCCTCTTTCAGCTGTATTTTTATAGTATGCTGCTTTTTTGATAAACAATCCTCTAATTTGTGCTTTGGTTGCAGCCCATTCTATGTCAGTTGGTACTTGGGAGTTAGTTATATTTGTAAGAGCTATGTTTAGTATTGCTTCTGTTTCTTTTACTACATCCATTTTGGAAAGTAAATTAGGGTTTAATGACCAGTTATGATCCCTATTCTCTAAATATATCTTTTTGTCCCAGTTAATGTTCAGTGTGATTTTGGAGTGATCTGAAAAGAACCTGGTATGCATAGTTATTGTTGGGTCCATGTTAATGAATATGTCAGAGATTAAGAAGAAGTCTATCCTTGACCACATTTTGTGGTATTGCGAATAGAATGTGAATTTCCCTGTTTTATCTTCACTATTCCCATATTTAAAAGGGTCATATAGGTGGAAATCTTGTTTGAGTTCTTTAAGGGCTAATGTGGCTTGTTTATGTGATTTGGTCAGACTAGATTTATCCTTTTCTGGGTTTTGATATGTGTTCCAGTCACCTCCAATCACTAGGAAGTGATCTTTAAATTGGTTTAAGGTTGGGTATAATGACATAAAAAAGTGTTGTTGGTTATTACAAGGCGCGTAAACATTAAGTACTATTATAGGTTTTGGTATTGTAGGACTAGTAAATGTTACTAACACCATCTTCCCTCCTTGTCAGCTTTGGTTTTAAGTATTTTTTCCTTAAATTGTTTTTTAATTATTATGGCCGCCCCAGCATTGTTTGTTTTTCCCTCTGAAGCTATGATTTGACTTATCCATTTCTTTCTGCTAATTTCTGCCCATTGCTCTGCAGTCAAGTGTGTGTATTGTATTAATATGAGGTTGGCTGTGGTTTTTAATGTAAGGTGTAAGAATAGTTTTCTTTTCTTCTTGTTTTGGAGCCCTTTAATGTTCCATGATTTTATTTCCCACATTTATTCATTAGGTGTATTCCTTAGGTATGTCATGTACATTAGTTATTTGTTATCTTTGTATGTGTTACTGTGTGATGGTTTAGGAAAACATCTATTTATCCCTGTCCCTACTCTGTGCCTAACCACTATATCCCTGGACCAGGAATAATCAGGGGGGGTGGGGATGAAGGTTCGTTATAAGGTTTACCTTTACGTCTAATCTTGGAAAGTGTTTTCTTTTTAGATATAGATTTAACCCATAGTATCTCCCCTGTGTTACTATATACAATGCGGACAAAGCTGACCATACTAGTTCCCTCAACAAACACTGCTACTTAATGTCCCTAGCCTCTTCCAACATACTATTTAACAATTATGGTATTGCATTTAAGGTACAGCATGTATTGTTTTTGTCTTGTGACTAATTCTTTCTAATAGTATTTTTTAAAACAGCATATTAATATACATTCCTCAGTAAATTATAGCAATATATGTACCATAGTAATACTGTTAAACAATCAATATTGTCATTTTTACATTTTTCTTTCATTTGACTTCTTTTTCCTCCCCTTTACTTATTCAGATTTCGGCCTTCTTTGGTGTCTGTAATGTTTTTCCACATCAGTCTGTGTGGGTTATAACATATATACTTGACACATATTTATCAGGGGTAGGAAGTATATAGATAGAGGAAAAAAAAAACAGCTTAGCCAAACAGTCCTTCCGCTACAGTTAGCATATTAATACTATATTTACATTATCCCAAGATTGTTAGGTTATTTTACTATTTTCCTGAGATTACTTCTCTCCAGGATCTTTTAACACATTTCTAGTATTTACATAAAACATTTAACATTTTTTTTCTTTTTTTCCCCAATATTAATCTATGAGCTAGCCTGTTTCTGACAGTTTATTTCTTGCTTATTATTTAAGGCTGGATTTTCATTCACCTTCACAGTACTGGGTGTACTGTTTTAGTGAATGGTTCAGTTCAACAGTACCTTATTTCTTCAAGGTTTTGCTTGCAGGTTGGTTGCCATATATGGTGCAGCTTTCTTCTTTTAGCTGGTGCAGATTAATTTTTGTTTTTCAGGCAGTAAAATCTTTTGGAGCTTGCTGAGATCCATTTTGTCTGACTGTTCTTCTTAATGGAGCCCTCAAAATCATAGGGGGACTGATTCTGCAGACCAATGTCCCAGAAGGAGGTTCCTTCCTATAGTCACGCATCAGAAAAGGCAGTTGATTTTTGGTTCCTACCCAGACTGTACTTCCTTTTCCTGTGTTCCTCATGGCTCACATCATGGATTTAAGGACCTAGATAGCAAGGGGAAGCTTTCAGAGTTGGATCCCAGCTAGAGTGTTCGTGAATGGGGTCATTGCTTCACCTAAGGGTCGTTTATCATTTTTTGTGGATTTATTTAGTTTCCGAAGGTGGGATTTGCTTGAAAACGGCCAGGAATGTCTCTTTTGCCTCTTTGGGGTTAGTGACCATGTATTTAACTTCTTTGATGTAGAAGATTAACTGATGTGGATATTTCATCTGGAATTTGATTTTTTTTTCCTATTAGGAACCTGCAGTATGGAGATTGTAGTTGTCTTGCTTGTCTTATTTGTAATAAGAGGTCTTGAGCAAAGGAGATTTTATTATTATTCCAGGTGAGTGTGCCTTTTTTCTTTGCTGCCAGTATGATTTTATTTACATCTTGATAGTTTAATATTTTAATATAGACAGGTCTTGGTTTCAGTGGTGTTTGCATTTCCCTCAGGGCTCTGTGGTCTCTCTAAACGAAAAAACAACCAGCCAGCGTATTCCACAGATTTATTAGGTACAATAAAACTCTGACATCTCAGCTCTATCCCAAAGCCTTCAAGGAGTAGAATGCATTCAAAAAGACTTGCCTCTTACACTCTATACAAGCAATTATTCAATTAAAATATCAGATCAAATATTTCCAATTAAGCTCTTCATTGGGACCACCTGGATGCAATGTATTAAATTTAAGAATAAATAAAGACTCTTTAGTCAACAATCTATTATTTAAAACATTTTCATTAAACTTTGAAGTTTTAATCTTTTCCAAAACTGTGCCTTGTAGCCCCCCACCATCACTATTATGATAATGTTCAAAGTGAGTTGCAATAGAGCTCTCTTGTTTCTTATTTTTTATATCCCTAATATGCTCTAGCAATCTGATTTTAAAAGCTCTTTTTGTTTGTCCAATATAGTATAAATCACACGGACATTTAAGTGCGTATATCACTGCTTCTGTACTGCAAGTAAAAGTACTACTATTATTAAATGGAATCTTATTAATAAAATCAAATTTATGTACTATAAACTTACATGCTTTACATCTGTTACAACCCACAGTTCCAACACTGGATATATTTAAATCCATCTTCACCTCTGGAATACTAAATGTACTTTTAACAATAAAATTCTGTATATTTCTACCTCTTCTATAAGAAAAAGCTAGCTTGCTTTTCAGCCACAAAGTTACATTTTTCAAAGAACATAAATAGTTCCAAAAATATCTCACTACTTCAGAAACTTTGGAACTATGCCATCCATAAGTAGAGACAAAATATATAGTCTCTAAAGATTTATTACCAATGTCCTTACATAAGACTGTATTTGAAAAATATTTGATATTATTCCCATTTATAAAAGAGCATAATTTTTTCCAACTGTATTCCATCAAGCCTTTTTCATATCCTCTTTTATTAAACATTTCCACTGTTATTTTCATTTCTTTGTGGTCTCTCTCTCTATTGTTATTTGCTGTATTTCTTCAGGTTTCTCTAGCAGGGAATTTATTATTTGTTTGATTGTTGGTATTAGATTGTTATGAGGTACAGTTTCAGGTATTCCTCTGATGATGATATTGTTCCTTCGAGATCTTGCTTCTAGGTCTGTTATTTTTGCTTGTAAGTTTTGGATTTCTTTGTCATGGGCATCAGTTCTTTGATAAATAGAGTCTATTTTTATTTCATTTTCTATTATTTTGGACTCAGATTTTTCTATTCTGGATATTATTTGTCTGAATGAGTCACCAAAGGTTTGAAATTGTAATGATAAGTCCTTTATTGCTTGCTGGATAGGTAATAGCAAGTTTTTATGTTTTCCGGATTAGCTGGCAGGTCTGTCTTGGATTTATTTGTAGTTTTAGATTTGTCAGTTTGTTTAATTGTCTTTTGTCTTTTTGAAGTTGTGTCTTTCTCAGGTGAGGCTAGTACTGAGAATTTGGTCTTAGTTGTTGTTTCCATATTATTTTCCTCTTTTGACATCTTGCTGTATAGTGTTTTACCAATGTTGTAGTCAGATGCATGGCCTTAGTAGCACATGGCTTAAGCTGTTATTCAGAAATCTTAGTTAATCCTGCTGTTTCTGAGCTGAATCTGTCACTTTTTCTTCCTCTTTTGTTTGCTGGATATTAGCAGTAAATATCTACAGTTATTTCTGTAATATTAATTCTGCGTTGCCTTCTGGGTTTGTTTTAATCCAGGGTATATCAGAGAGCTAGGTGATAGCAGTGTTCACAGAACAGTGGCCATTTTGAACTGGGATTTTTCCTTTTCTTAAAAGGCTGCCTGCTTCAATAGTTACACTTTTTCATGTTTAAGAAGTGCTTCAGTTTTGTTTGTGATGCAAGTCTCAAGTCTAAAAGTTCCTTATTATTAACGTAAGTCATGACCTTCTTAGTTATTTCTCTTCCTAGACATCCACTTTTTTTCTTTCCTTATCTTGTGTAGTTTCTCCTAAACTGGTCATTATAATTTTCCATTCATCATATTAGTTATCCCTTGTGGTGCTGACATGGGGTCATCCAACCCTCTAGACCTGAGATTGTTGTATACTTGTTTAAAACTGTCATTTGCTACTATCTGAAGTATTATGAATTTCCTTCTGCTCAGCGTTCCATGACTTCGAGTATGAACAAATATGCATTGACAACCTGCACTTCATATAAGACTCAGACGTTCAACTAAAAGTAATTTTGCAACTGAATGCATCTTCAGTCTGTGCTGTCCACATGTGAGACATGCAAATTTTTACACTGAAAGTGCCCTCATTAACTCATTCAAGCACAGGAGATGAATATAATGTGTCATGGCTGCTGGTGACAGAAGTGGGCACTCACATTAATCAGCTTAGCAATGTTTGCTCTGCCGGAGGCTAGCAGTGTGTTGGAACACAGTTTATCATTGTATGTATGATCCTGACCTTCATTTATGTTTCTGAAATGATACCTTACTGAGGGAAATCTGCTTGTAGCAGCAATTACTTCCAAGAAAGCCACAAAGTGTCTTACCAAGTTCATAAATGCCTGTGTCCTCTGGTTTGTTAAAAAGCTGCATTTTTCTTCAGTGCCACAGACTACATTTGTTCCTGAAGATAAGATTTTTTTCCAGACTCCTGTGACTTAAGTAATGCTCCCAGTCTAACATGCCATTTTTTACAGTGGGTAAGCAGTACCCTGATTCAATGTGATACTGTCCTTTATATATTTTCCTGTGACAAAATGTCAATGTAAACTACATTGCACAATAGTCTCTGCTTTCCTCTGTAATTCAGCTTGAATAGTCTTCAGTTGTCATGCACCTTGTCTGTCACCAGTGTCACCATGTCTGTCATCAGTGTGCACACTATGAAGCATAACGCTCTGCATTCTTATTATGCAATTACAGTGCACTTGACGTTTGTTTTTTTATATGTTCCCATGTCTCCACACCATTTCTATCTGCAAAAAGCAAGCATAGATTGAATTTTCTACTGGCAGGAACTTCAATGTAAAGCAGCTAATTTTCATTTTCCCTGAGAATGTCTTTCATAGATGTTAGGACTATGTAACACTGTAGACCAAAGCAATTCTAATGTAAAAGACTGATTTTGTAAAATGTAGTTGTCAGTATGAAATTTAAAACAGTGTAACTGAATATAAGTGGCTATGACATACCCAACACACTAGTAATAGGTGACTCTATAGTCAGACACACTGACATCCCACTCACTAGGCTGAACAAGGAGAAGGTCACTGTTAGCTGCCTG
The DNA here is from genome assembly GCF_019279795.1 of Protopterus annectens. Taxonomy (NCBI): domain Eukaryota; kingdom Metazoa; phylum Chordata; order Ceratodontiformes; family Protopteridae; genus Protopterus; species Protopterus annectens. The sequence goes on along the minus strand of NC_056747.1, from coordinate 1,190,026,233 downwards.
TCGGGTGCCAGGATCCGCCACATAACACAAGCACTCAGGTCACTCCAGAACAAGTACAAATATGACTCTGTCATTGTACATGTTGGTGTGAATGACCTGAGCCATACCTCTCTGGGCTACATGAAAAGAGACATGGAAGAGCTCTCTGATCACGTATTCCAGGCCGGTATGACCCTGACCCTGAGTAGAATCCTGCCCTCACCAAGAATGATACCACGGTATAAAGAAAAAAATTATCAATTTCAACAATTGGCTAAGCTTCTGGTGTCATTCAAAGGGGATCCAGTGTCTGCCAGCCTGGGATGACATGCTCGACAAGCCATGCTGCTTCACTAGAGACAGCTTGTACCTGTCACCCTTAGGCTTTCGAATACTGGCCAAGGCTCTTGCCACCCCCATGGTGCCTCTTTTAGGCAAGGCTCAAAAGACAAACCCACCGCTGTAAATAGCACAAGTAACAAAAAACTGAGGGTAATGCTACTCAATGCCAGAAGTCTAAACCTCAAAATGCACGCACTCAAAGCACTCCTCAGTATGGAGAAAATTGATATATGTGCAGTAACAGAAACCTGGTTTATTGGTCCAGAGAGCACCCCAGCACTACCAGGCTGCAACTCATACCATATATTTCGGCCACAAAACCCAAACTGAAATACAAAAGGCGGGGGCGTATCCATATTCATCAAGGATATCCACGCCTTCAGGTTAGTGGCACAGCACGATGCTTCAGAGATCATCCATGTGCAACTAACAACGGGCAAAACTGCAATTCAAATTGTAGCTTGCTACAGATCACCCACCATGTCCCAGGACCCCCATTCCACATTTCTGGAAACACTAGGAAACATAAAGGTCCTACCAAACACCCTGATATTGGGTGATTTCAATTACCCAAACATTAAATGGGAGAACTGCTCAAGTACTAACTCCCTTGCCCAACATTTCCTAGAATTTATAAACTCAAATGCCCTGGATCAACTAGTCAACAACCCCACCAGAGGTGACAACATATTGTACCTGGTCATCACCAACATGGGCAACTGGTGTTCCACATCGGAGGTCAACCCCTCACTGGTTAGATCTGACCATAAACTAATCACTCTGGATATCCACATTCTGCCCCCACCCCCCGCTCAAAGAAACCACAGTGAAAAACTTTTCTAAAGCAAACTTCACTTTACTTAAGACCAAGGTGGAAAGTTCCAAAGCTGCCATGTTAAAGGACAATGCTGCCCAAGCTGCAAAATCCTTTACTAATGCACTCTACAGGCACCTACAAGAATGCATGGATGGTGCTATCCCAAGCAAAACCAAGACTCAATCCTCCAAGAAAAGGAAACCAGTCTGGTGGACCCCTGCCATAAACAAGCTATACAATAGAAGGAGGAAACTAGTACAGAAAAGAGTAAAATCCCAAGAAGGGAAGACAACCCTGATCAGTATCAGCATGAAACTACAATCCCTCATAAAATCATCCAAGGCTAGCTTTGAAAGAAAAATTGCCAAGGACTCCAAAGATAACCACAAGGCATTCTTTAGCTATGTCAACAATCTAAGTGGCAATTCTCAGATCTGCTTGGGGTTAGTGCAGAATGGCACAAAATACACTGAACCGACTGATATCACCAACATCCTGGCAGACAGGTTCATTGCAAACTTCACCCCCCTCTCACCCCCAAAAGGACCCATAACCATACCAGAAGAATGTAGTGCCCCTGAAATCACAGACACTCAGGTTAAAACAGCCCTCTCCGAAGCCAAAAACACAGCATCAATGGGACCGGACAGTGTTCCAGGATGCGTGCTATATGAGCTCAAAGCTGAACTAACCCCTCACCTAGAAACACTGTTCAAACTCAGCCTCTCCACAGGCTACATGCCCATAGAGTGAAACACAGAAATGCTTATTCTGCTCCACAAAGGTGGAGCCACAACAGACCCCGGGAACTATTGCCCTATAAGCCTGACTAGCTTGGTCTGCAAGACTGTGGAGTACATCATCATGGACCTCATTAACAGAGACAATGGGAACCTCCAAACACTAGACCCTACCCAGTTTGGCTTTGTTAAGGGCAGATCATGCCTCCTAAACCTGGTGGACTTCTTTGAGACTGTTACCAAGGCTACAGATGAAGGAAAGGTGGTCCACACAGCCTACCTAGACCTCGCAAAGGCCTTCAACACCATTCCCTATTCTGGTATTATAGACAAGCTCACCAGCCTGTACATAAACTCCTATGTCACGAGATGGGTTGCCAACTGGCTCATGGACAGAACCCACATGGTAAGAGTTGTGGGAGCTAGGTCTGACTCTAAACCGGTTATAAGTGGCATTCCCCAGGGCTCAGTCCTAGGACCCCACCTTTTTGGCATATACTTCTTAGTGGTACAGGCAAGCACAGGATGACTATGGCTGACCAAGTTCACAGATGACTGCAAACTAGGGGCTATAATTGACTCTCTGACTGACACAGGCATCCTCCAAAAGGGTCTCACTGAGACAGATACCTGGTGTCAAAACCATGGCCTCAAGCTAAATGCCAAAAAGTGCATAGTCATCCCCTTTGGAAAAAACAAAGTTCCCACGAACTACCACATAAGTGGTAGCCCCCTAAATACGGAAGACATAATAAGGGATCTGGGGACCCAAGTAGATAGTAATCTCTCCTTTGATAATCACATTGCCAAAGTGGCTAGAAAATCCTTCTATGCGGCCCACCTAGTCACAAAAGGGTTTGCATTCAGATCAAAAGAGGTCATTGTGCCCTTCTATGCATCACACATCAGACTCATCATTGAGTACAATGCCCCATTTGGGATGTACCTTACAAGACACCTGCAACAGCTGGAAAGACCACAGAAGTACCTCACCAAGAGGATCACTGGCCTAAAACAGATGCCCTATGCAGCTCGACTTAAGAAACTCCAGCTGTACTTGGTTGCATACTGCCTACTCAGAGGTAATCTCTGCCTGACATACAAGGCCATGTCCAACCCAGAATTGATGGACATGCTCCACCTAAAGAAAACCATATCCCCTCGAGCCACATGCTCTAGGGATCTAAACTTCACCACAACAATAAATAGGACGTGCTGGAGGGATAGATTCCTGTCCCATGCTCTGAAACAAGATCCCAATCTACATTAGGCAGAGCTCCTCGCTAACACTCTTCAAGAGAAACCTTGACGTGTGGATGGGAAACAGAAAGTTTACCCCAGGGATCACTTCAATGGCTCTGCTGGACAGAAGCACAGGGAACTAATCTAAGGGGGAGGCGAAAGCCAATACATGCTGGCTCTGCTGGACAGAGGAACAGGGAACTAATTTAAGGGGGCGGCGAAAGCCAATACATTCCGGCTAGGCTTATAAATGCCTTTGGGCAGATAGTCTAGTACCTACCTATGAACCTGTGAACCTATGACTGATACATTTTATTATCCATTATCTTCTCTGGGGAGCTAGGCAGCCAAGTAAAAGATTCAGCAATAGCATGCACTTAATCATTTAACATTGCTACTTGGTGCACATTTTGTATCATGTTTATGTTCAGTACGGGATTATCGTTCATTCCCTCAAGAAGAACTGAGGTAACTGATTCTGTATTTAATTTGAAAATGTTTCACAGGAATGTACTTTTAAAATTGATGTTCAAGGGAGAATCAGACATTGACAATGCTAGATGTAAAAAACCTAGCACGTTCATACCACCGGGTCACCCCACTATGGACATTTTCTTGCAGTTATGTGAGACAGAATTGTTTGATAAACTGGGGGATAAGAGACATGATAATTTCTGCAACATGAGTAAGCAAGAGAATGATGCTTTAAAAAATTTACAGATGGACCGATCCATTGTGATTAAATCAGCGGACAAGGGTGGTCGAATAGTAGTTATGGACAGTGAGTATTATACTATGTCTATGTTGGACATGTTATATGACAATAATGTTTATAAATTGATCAGTCCAGCAGAGCTTAAAAAATTGGTTCTTAATGTGGAACATAATGTTTATGACATGTTTTTGAACAACATGATTGATTTAGACTTGTATAATTATTTTAAAGTGCCTAAACCATTGACACCAGTCATAAATGGATTTCCCAAGATCCGCAAAGATCCAGTCACACCCCCTTTGAGACCTATAGTCTCAGGGAGGAAATGGATAACAGAACCTCTATCTTTGTTTGTTGAGAGAAACTTCAGGCCTGTAGTAGACAAGAGCAACTACATCCTCAAGGACTCCAAGCAATTTTTGCATGATTTGTTTGAACTCCGGAAAGAATCTGTCTTGTTAGTTACATTGGACATAGGATCTTTGTTTACATGCATACCGAATGAACTAGGTGTTGATATGCTGTCAGATTATTTGATTTCTGACAGGACCTATGAAGGCAAACATGTTGATTTGTTATGCCACTTAATGACACTGATTTTAGGGAATAATGATATGATGTTTGAACAGGGAATACACTTACAGAAAGAAGGTGTAGCTATGGGCACGTCCAGTGCCAACAGCTACGCCAATTTAGTCATGGCTAATTGGGAGAACCGATATGTGCTTTTGGGAAACAGATGGGAACAAGTGATTTTCTACAAACGTTTTGTGGATGACTTGTTCCTGTTGTGGAAGGGTGGGATGGTAGAATTAGAAAGTTTCTGTGAATTTCTTAATTGTACTACACCCTTTCTTGCATTTGAGGTGAATTTCTCATATAATGAAATTAATTTCCTTGATTTATGTATATACTGGGACAACACAGGGAATTTATCCACCAGGATGTATAGGAAAGATTGTCACAGAAACCACCTTCTGCACAGAAGCAGCATGCACCCAAAGCACATTTTTACTAATGTTGTCAAGAGTCAGACCCTGAGAGCTTCCAGACTCACCACTGAGGATAAAATATTTGATAGCAAACTGATAGACTTAGAGCAGAGGTTCCTGTAAAGGGGTTACACTGATTCCAGTACTCATGAGATATTGTCCAAGGCATCAGATTTAAGACATGACATTGGGAAACCTTACTACTCTGATAGGGGGAGTCCATCATTACACATTACTCATAAGAAGAGGAGGGTGAATAATTATGTACGTGTACCCACTCAGTTTTCAAGTGATACACGTGTTGTCATTGGTATTATTAACAAGTATTGATCGATTTTAACACAAGATTCTGATATTGCTGCTGTTGTAGGGGACAAGCCTAATTTTTCTTTCAGGAATAAAAAGTCACTCAGACAGTATTTATGCTATCCCAAGAAACACCTACAAAAGGATGAGGTTAACAGAAAGGAAAGCACTACTGCTTGCTATAATTGCAACCAGTGTAAATATATCGACAATAGTAATAAATTTATACACCCAGATCTCAAGAAGGAGTATACTTTTAAAGTTAGAGCAAATTGCAATAGCATGAATATTGTATACCTTGCTATTTGCAATTCGTGCTCGTCCTTCTATGTTGGCAAGACCAACAGAAAATTTAGATTTAGGATCAGGGAACATATGCTCAAAATAAGGAATAATGATTGTACGAATGCTTTAGCGAAACATGTACATAACACAGATAGATTGCATACATTTAGATTCCTTGTGGTTGAGAATGTCCATGAGAATGAAAGAGGGGGAGACATGGTGAATTTTACTGAGATGACTGAAAGCAAGTGGGTAGTGAGACTCAGGGCAGATAAAGGGAGAGGTTTGAATGACAAGATACCTCTCAAACCCCTATTAAAATCCAGATCACTAGCCACATAGCTAACCTAAGTATGTTATATGGCTATTTATATATGGAGAGTCATCAGAATTATTTGCATCAATACTGTGTTACATTTTTTATATGTATGTTTGTACATGCACGTGGATGCATACATACATTTACATGGACACAAAAGATACGTAAGGATCCAAGGACAGCCGATATTTCCAATAAAACTTTCCCTTTAATATGGAACAACCAAAAAACAAGGAACATAAGCACTTTTGTAGCGATGCTACTTCATCAGATGTATAACAGAATGCAAAGCACATGTAATATTTATATAATAGCTTACTAAGTCACATGACTAATTTAAATCATTACTAAAAGGCATATACATTTATAAAACAATTTTTTTGTTTTTTTGTTTGTTCCATATTAAAAGGAAAGTTTTATTGGAAATATCTGCTGTCTTTGGATCCTTACGTATCTTTTGTGTGGATTACAAATTGTTTTTTGGATTCAAGTACTGGCTGTGACCTGTGGTTCATGTCTTCAACAAAAAAATCCATTTACATGGGTTCATTGTTTTATTTCTTATTTATTTTTTATGGTACAGCTTTGATTGTTCCAGACAAATGTATAGCTTATTTCTTAAAACAATGATGTGTTGTTTCTTTAAGAAGAGACTCTTAATTGGTTTTAGTAATTGTTTTTTTGTGATTGGTTGGTCCTTTATTACTATCAGTATATAAAGACTGCAAAAGATTAGTAATTTTAGGTCTGATGAAGTGGTGTATCTACACCACGAAAGCACTCACCGAATAAATGTACCTGTTTTTATCTATAAGTTTTGGAGCCATTGAGTGGTTTGTTGGATGTTTCTGTGGACATTATGATCGGTCCTATGTCTGCGTTCCTGTAGTCTCTGGAGAACTAATATGATGTGCACTGTTTATCAGTTTGTTGCTGCATCAGCTATGCCTGTCCTTAACGTTCCCTGAGCATACAGTTAGGTTGCTTCATCTGTTAGTAACTCTTTTCCTTACCTCTGTCCTTTTACTACATCCTGAATGCCTGAATACCTACTGCAATCTGCTCTCCTCTTAACTCATTAACACCTAGACTGAGCGGCATTTCACAGCTCCTGACACCTGTAGATTTCTTATCTGGACAACTTTTGCCTGAGCAAGAATTCTGATAATGCAGTTTTCCAGTCTACCTATAAAGAAATGCATATAACTCAAAAACTATAAAATACAAAGGTTATTCAGCACACACTCATCTTCACAATGGTCAGTCAGACATAATGGTAATTTTATGTTGAACAAGTGATTGCATAATTTGTAAATGTAATTATCACAATTATGCAAACAATTATTAATATCTCTGTAAACATAGTAGATAGACTACAGCTATCAATGTAGCTTTTGTTTGTGCAGAAGTGGTCTACAATTTGATACAAAGCAGGATTGCAGATGTCATTCTATTTTGAGATGTTTACATAACAATTATTTGTATGCATATTTGCATAATAAATGGATAAATAAATGCATTTATTATTTATTGACATTTGTTGACTGGGAAAGTCCACTGGGCCCAACGACCAATTTTCAGTGGAGGCCCGGGGAGAAAAGCTCCATACAATCACAGAAATTTTTACATAACATCAGCTGAAGTTTGAAAGTCAAGAAAGTTTTTACATAATACAAACTGAGTAGATATATAAAGACAAATCCATATTACAGAGGTATACAATACAAGAAAATAAACCCAGTGTGTTAAATCTTTAGTAATTCTGTTTGTATATTCTCATAAGAATGCTGTTGTAAATGCAAATATCTGCAAAGCTATCACAGCTGGACACCAACTATCAAGGAAAACTTTTTTCAGCAGTGTGTATGTTTTCATTTGAGGCCATGGAGTACCATATTAACACCTTCTTGATCAAATTAGTAATATAATTATTAACATATGATACATATTTTTATAAATCTTCTGGAAAATAACCCACATTTTCTCTTTCACTTAGTACCCCATTTGTTCTGAGGACCCCATTCCTAACATTTCTGGTGACTCGGAATGTGAAATTCTGTTCTAAAATACATCCAGGTGGATAATGCTAGACATATTTATATAAATATACTTATGCATACAGGCATATTTCATTATTAAACAAGTACACATGGCTATAAACTAGTAAAAGGTAGACAGCAGGTATTAGTGAAAAGTGCTGCAGCATTATGCAAGCTTTTTATATTATGAAGTACCAGGTAAACTGTATCTAGGTCAAGTTATTAACAGAAATATTAATATGGCTGCACTGTGAAATGCTCTTGCACTACACTGCTACATGTACACTTCCTAAGATATTTACATAAAATATGTAAAAACTCCATCCCCACCAAATCTACCAATAATCTTCTGTTTCTCAAAAAAAATAATAATAATAGTAAAGAGGTCCAACATGCATCATTACCCTTCCAAAAAATGGACAGCCGCTACTGTTTATTTCTCTGATGTTAAGCTGGAATGAAACTATAAATAAAAAAAAATAATTAATTAAAAATGCTAATATACTGCTGGCAAATAAAAGTATCATCCACAGCATGTCTCCTGACTGCTTCCCTAAAACATACATACCATCTGTGATCATTTGGATGAAAGTTAAAGAACAAACTGTCATAGTAATTCATATTAAGTTATTGTTATAAGGTACGCATACTACTTTCCCCAAACATAGCAATGATAAAAAAAAAAAAAAAAAAATAAATGCCTTGTCACCCTTCCCACAAAAGACAGCTGCCTATAGCCTATTGCTTTAGAGTTAAACAGGGATAAAAATGTACGAGCAAAGCTATCCATTCATTTATCCATCCATCCATCCATCCATCCGTCCATCCATCCATCCATCCATCCATCCATCCATCCATCCATCCACAACCCCCTTTTCTCATTTTTGCACATAGGGTCGGGGTGTCACTTCAACAGTGACAATCACCTAGAGCGAAGGTTTACTCTGCTGGGTGGCTAGCCCTACAAAGAATAATGTTACATATTCTAACCTAGATATATAATGCACAGTATACTTCCTAACCACTTCACCAAAAGATAGACACCTTCTGCATACTCCTCTGATGTTATACTGAATAAAAATTAAATGCTACAGTAATACATATTAGCTTGTTGCCCTCAAATACAAATTCTAAGTCATACGGCACTGCCTGGTCACTGTCAATAGCATCACCTGCATCTAGTATGTTTCATTATCATATCAACTCAGAAATCAAGCTCACATGACAGCATTTGGTCCTGATCTGTGTGACCATTCTCAACATCAACATTAGGGGATATTGTGTTTGACAGGACTGAAATGTGACACTCGCTCACAATTTTACACATACCTCAACCAACAACAACCCCAAAAAGTGCCAGGGAAAAAATACACAAAAGCAACAAAACAGATAAGCTTAAAGTAACTCAATACATGACATCTTTGATAAGACACATTTATATTTACCTAAACAAATGCATGGTATCTCCTAAGGCAGGTTTGTGCACAGTACACAGCACAGCAGATGAAGTATCGGTGTCAAGTCCACATCTATGGTTCATGATATTCAATATGTAACAGAGTAAAGTCACAAAGATAATATGTGGTGCACCCAGTTTTACCTGGGGGTTATGCTGAGTAGTGCATGGTTAAGTCGCACTGTGCATTAGAAATTTCTCCACATACCACGCATAAATGTATAGTTCATGTGGCAGAAGCACAGTGCTAGGCATACCAGCAAGGGAGGGGGTGATTGGATGAAAAAGTGGCCAGCAATGTGAAGCAGTGCATACGAACAGACATTAGCCTTTAACTGCAGATGTGTTTTATTAGACGTAGTGTAATGGTGTGATGATGTCATAACTGATGTTATAATGAAGCTAGAATGAATTGATATTAATATGGCATTGCTTTTGCAGTAAGGAATTTTGCTTTTTTGTATCATAATTTTGTCATGTCTTGTTATCATTGTCCCTGGCCTCCACCATTCCCATGTACTGCTGAATTTCTTCGGGTATACCCTGTATCACTCTAACCATCTCTGCCTGACTCTCAGTGGAATAACTGAACACCACCCTGTCCCACATATGAATAGTAATTGAGAAAGTGTTTGACATGTTGAAAACCTATTTCAACTACTTCACGACACATCTGCTGCTCTGTTGATAAGGCCTTGTATGTCTCTGGAGCCAGCTGTAATTGATGTCTTCACCTGGCAGCTGCACAGTGAGTAATGGAACCTTAGACATTGTTGTGTTTTCCTCCAGAGGTTCAACTTGTCCATAAGAAAAATGCATTGAGCTTCGAGGGGATTCCACCCCTTCTGGTACTGGCATTTTGTCATGATGCATTAATTACACAGTTACCAACCTGTTTGGGGACAGGAGCCCTGCCAATGCATTTTGTGATAGTGTGCCACAGTTCTGAGGCTGTGTCATGGCTATGAAAGTAATGGGATCATCACTGACAGCCATTCTCTCATCATCAGTCTCACGACAACATGTCATCGTTGTCAGTTTTGCTGTTGCTGCACCTGTGAAAAAATAGTATTTTAAAAACCTATTCCGATTAAAATCTTTTCCATTATTAATATAGACTGAAGTCCATATGTACCATGTGCCATTTATTCCTGTTGCAGTGTTGCTGATAATGATGAAGTACATGATGGAGAAACATTTCAAATTTGCATGCAGTCATTCAGTGGATTGAGGAATACTTACCCCACTAACACACATGGCAACACTGACCCTCAATATCACAAGACAGTGCATGATGAAGGTGTAACAAGCTGATAGTATCCAATGCCATCAGCTTCTACATCATAGTCATCATAGTCATCCTATCAGAGCGATGAGTGATAACAAGTCGTCCTCATCAGGTGATAAATTTTGAACAGTGTAAGGCCCACTGTTTACGGTTCTAAATACAACTGTCCTCTGCCTTACCTTTTTCCTGGCATGGGACACCATGTCATTAGCTGATTTCCGACACTGTGCCAAAGTACAATTCCTTCCCCAATGGCATTTATATCACCTAGTACCTGATTTGATATTTTAGGTTGGTATGTCGGTCTTGAACCTCCTTCCCTTTAACAAAAAGACATTTTCCATATATCTTAAGTGTAACCTTGAGAAGAGAGCTTAACTCAACAGTGAAATTCTCTTTCCTGTACCTTCTTCCCTAATGCTGCAGCAGGTTACCCCTAGGAACAACAAATTAGAAATTAGTACTGTAACTCTGACTTACATAAATTGAAGCAGAGAGATACACGTCCTTCAAGTAGTTAAGTCACACAATTTAATAAGAATACTGATCTCAATCAGTACTACAACACTGTCATGTCAGTAGGTTTTTAGACATTTTTTAACATATTTCTTCTTTGTGAGTCTGCATCACATGTACAATGCTGCAATATCGATTCAGGCACCAGAAGAAGATGCCTGCAATTTCTTCTGTATTCTATACCTTCAGATTCCACTAAGTCGAATCTCGGCTTGGCACATATACCTCTCACTTGACCAATTCAATCAAAACCTTTCGCCATTTGCATCCTCACTCTCTCCTTCTTTCAATGGACAAAGAAATCTGCTCATTTTATCATTGCTGGACTTCTGAAAGGAATGCATTTTAAATAGTTGAGCTTTGATTGCTCTGGTGTTTTTAGCATTAGGCACCAACAAATTGGAATTGATAGGCAAGGTTATTCTGGTTTGCCTAGACAGAAGATTCTGAGCAGGCGAGCCAATTAAATTGTCATGGGGTATATTTCTGAGATTAAGCAAATTCAAGAAGATATCGGTATTGTCACACTTTGACCTCTAGTAATTGCTTTGCACTTTGTACTGCACATTCAGCTAGGCTGTTTGACTGTGGGTATTCTGGACTACTAGTAACATGGATAAAGTCCCACTCTTTTGCAATTTTTTGAAATAACTGACTGGTAAACTGGGTACCATTGTCAGAAATAACTTTGTGTGGACTACCATGGACTGAGAAGTGACATTTCAGCTTAGTAATAACAGTACTGGATGTTAGGTTAGGTAGCAGATTCATCTCAAACCAGATTGAGTAAGAGTCTACCAACATTAAGTAATGTTGACTGTTCCACTCGAATATGTCAGTGGCTACTGTTGACCAAGGTAGTTCAGGAATCTGGCTCAGATGAAGTGGCTCTTTTTGCAAATGTGGATTAGTACTACTGTAGACTGAACAAGATGAAAGTACTTTTTCAATATCTTTTGACAGAGAAGGCCAAAATGCTATTCCTCTTGTCCTTCTTTTGGTAGGTTTGGAACCTGGGTGGCCATGATGCAAAATCTGGATGTACTTATGTTGTAAAGAAGTAGGAAAGACAACTTAGGACCTTTGAAAAATGATACCACCTTCCATCAACATCTCATCTTTTTAAGGAAAATATGGTTGGACTTCTGTTGGTACACAAAACTGCTTTAATGGCCATCCAACATTGATGAAGTGCTTGAGCTTTTGCAAAACTGGATCAGTCTTTGCATGCTCTCTAAGCTCATCAAGTCTTGTGGTAGAAAAATTATGCACCTCCATTACATCAAAGTCAAAATTCTCTGCATCAAGCTTTTCTGTGGTATTTCTGGGGGAATCTGGATAAGGTATCAGTCAGATAAAGAAGTTTGCCTTTTGTATAGACCATTTTGAAGTTGTACTTTTGTAATCTGAGCATTATTCTTTGTATTCTTGCTGGAGCTGTATGTGTAGGCTTCTTTAAAATAGTGACTAGAGGCTGATGATCAGTCTCGAGCTGGATAGCTCGGCCATAAATATAATCATGGAACTTCGAACATGCGAACATAATTGCCAAACGTTCCTTCTCAATTTGAGCGTACTGCATCTCAGTTTGGGTACGAGTTTTATATGCATTGGTTACTGGTCTGCCCTCTTGAAGAATAACTGCACCAAAACCAAACTTTGAAGCATCACAGGAAAGAATTACTGGTTTGTGGACATTATAGTATCTTAATGTAGATGGACTGGCAATTTTCTGTTTAAGGTCATCAAATGCTCTCTGGTGTTGTTCCAACCATGACCAGGCAACATTCTTGCATGTCAGCTCTCTCAAGGGCACTGATAATTCACTGATGTCTGATATAAATTTGCCCAAATAGTTAACCATACCAAGGAAATGCTGTAAGACTTGGACACTGTCTGGAGCTAGCATCTCAAGAATGGCTGTTTGTTTGGAAGGATCTGGTCATAAGCCTGAACTGGTAAATAAATGACCTACATAAGTAAATTCTGGTAGCCTGAATTTACTTTTCAAAGGACTGAACTTTAGATTCACTTCATGTACTCTTTCCAGAACTTTCCTGAGGTGTCTGTCATGCTCTGCTTCACCATTGTCTCCAACTAGTAAATCATCTACTATTACAGCACACGGATAACCTGAAAAAATTTGCTCCATTGCACGCTGAAAGACTTCACTGGCAGAATTCCTTCCGAAAGGCATTCTGAGAAATTTGTATCTACCAAATGGTGTGCTGAATGAGTCAGTAGTGAAGATTTGCGATCAAGCATTAATTGCCAAAATGAACTCTTTGCATCTAAGACAGAAAAAACAGTGGCATTTAGCATGAGGGTAGCAACCTCTGCGACTGTATGCATAGGAAGGTGGGGCCTCTTTAATGTTTTGTTTAAGTCTCTTGGGTCAATACATATTCTGATTTCATCTGAGCTTTTCTTATGAGCAACTATTTTGGAAGACACCCACTCAGTTGGTTCTGTAAATGGACAAATCACACCTTGTTGCACCATTTTATCTAACTGGACCTTGAGTTTGTCCTGCTTAGCTATTGGAACTTTTCTCACTGGTCTGACCACTGGACTGACCTCTTGGTCTAATTTCATGGAGTACACAACTGGAAGTTTACCTAGCTGGTCTACAAAAACATCAGCATACTCGTGAGAAAATAGCATCGGTGAAACTGCAACTAGGACATGTGTTTACATGATGGACTTCTTTGGTAAAAGAACGCAGTTTCATTCTTAAACTGCCTCTGAGACCTAGTAATGACTGCTTAGGTCTTCTGACTGCATAAAATTGCAAGCTGTAACTGTTCCCAGCTGAGTAGCATAAAAATACTACTGAGCCTTCGGTTTGAATCTCTTTGCCTCCATAATTTTATTTTATTTTATTTTACATTTGTTAACCGGGGGTGTCTGACTGAGCCAAAAAGGCCCTTTTTCAGCAGAGGCCCAGGGAGAAAAGCTCCACACAGAAAAATAATTAGACACATTTAGATATTTAGACATGATCAGTATACACACAAATTACAATAAACATGTTTTTACAGCGGTATGCAGCACATCAACAGTTACAGTGGAGAGAAGAAACAAGAAAACAATTTAAAAATAAAGGTAATTAATAGATTTGTTGTGTACTGCTGAAATTTGGAACATAGGTAGAATACATACATAGCACACAGGTACAGTACATACATTGTAGATTAGCCAGTGTTTGTGAGTAAGACTGAAAACTGTTATCAAGTACTCGAGGCTTAGTATGTGTACCTTATCTGCTTTCACTAGCCTGGGGAGCAGCCATTGCACTGCCAACTTTGCCTGAGATTTTGCCTAATGAGGTTTGTAGAGGAGGCTATGGACTATGTGTTTTGTATGCTAGTGGGGAGAGAGTTCCATTTTTTAGCCACCGAACTACTATATAGTGCATCTCCAAAGCTATTGTAGCTGTTGGTGACTTCTAGTAGTAGTTTGCTTAATGATCTAAGAGGCCTTTTGGCTGAGTGATGTTGTACTAGGTTTTTGAGGGCAGGACACTTACTGGGGAGATAATAGATAGAGTGACATAGGCAGAGCTGATTGTAGGTTAGGAGGTTGGGCAGTTCAAGCCAGTCAAACTGGCTCAAAGCAGTACCGTGATGAGTTCTATATGAGCAATTTGCAGCAAAGTGGGCAATTCTGTTATAGCAGGTTCCACTTTGCTTAGTTCAGTTTTGTTGAGATTAGTCAGAATGGGAGATGCATAGAGTAGGGTGGATAGAAGCTGGGAGCAAGCAATGGCTGTTCTTGTGTTGTTGGTAAGAAACAGTTTGATACGGTAGGGCGATCCCAGTTTGGTATGTACTTTTTTAATACTTAAGTTGAGATGACTATCGAATTTTAGGTGGGAGTCTATGGTTATTCCCAGTAGCTTAGCCTGTGCTACTGGAGCGATTGGAGTAGCAATTGCAGAGTAGATAGTGAACTGACTGTTATCAGTGTTTTTGTTAGAACTGGTTATAATCATAAGCTGAGTTTTCTTTGGATTAAGGATAAGTTGGGCTTTGGTAAGGTAGTTTTCAATGCCATAGAATGCTAGTTGAGTTGTTTGCAGAAGGGTGAGAATATTTTGTGCAGCACAGATTAAGGTAGCATCATCTGCATACTGAATGATAGATGCATGCTGTGTGGAGGTATGGTCATTTGTGAAGATTGTGAACAGTAGTGGTCCTAAGATAGAACCTGTGGGACTCCTATATTTATGGGCAGCCGAGGAGAGAGAGAATTTTCCCATTTCACAGCTTGGTACCTGTCAGTTAAGTAGCTTTGGAACCAAATTAAGAGTGGAATTTGATAGGTAATATTGGTTTAGTTTGTTTAGCAGGATTTGGTGTGAGACTGTGTCAAATGCTTTGGACATATCCAAAAACAACAGTTGATATCTGCAGGCCTTCATTTTTGAGACGGTTTACTGTGTCTGTGAAGCAGAGGAGGGCTGTAGTGGTAATACAGGCAGGTCTGAAACCATGTTGAGTAGGTGACAGGATGTTGTTGTCTAGGAGATATTTTAGCACCTGGGTATGGATGCATTTTTCTAGGATTTTGGCCAGGGGGGAGAGTATAGCAATGGGTCTATAGTTATTAAGTTCAGTGGAGGTTCCACCTTTATGTATGGGTG
>NC_056747.1:1189978263-1190010539 GCF_019279795.1 Protopterus annectens | reverse complement strand
GCTAGAGGAGGCTATGGACCATGTGATTTGTATGCTAGTGGGGAGAGAGTTCCATTTTTTAGCCACTGAACTACTATATAGTGTGTCTCCAAAGCTATTATAGCTGTTGGTGGCTTCTAGTAGTAGTTTGCTTGATGATCTAAGAGGCCTTTTGGCTGAGTGATGTACTAGGTTTTTATGGGCAGGACACTTATTGGGGAGGTAATAGATAGCGTGACAGAGGCAGAGCTGATTGTAGGTTAGGAGGTTGGGCAGTTCAAGCCAGTCAAGCTGGCTCAAAGCAGTACCATGATGAGTTCTATATGAGCAATTTGCAGCAAAGTGGGCAATTCTGTTATAGCAGGTTCCGTTTTGCTTAGTTTAGTTTTGTTGAGATTAGTCAGAATGGGAGATGCATAGAGTAGGGTGGATAAAAGCTGGGAGCGAGCAATGGCTGATCTTGTGTTGTTGGTAAGAAACAGTTTGATATGGTAGAGCGATCCCAGTTTGGTATGTACTTTTTTAATACTTAAGTTGAGATGACTATCGAATTTTAGGTGGGAGTCTATGGTTATTCCCAGTAGCTTAGCCTGTCCTACTGGAGCGATTGGAGTAGCATTTGCGGAGTAGATAGTGAACTGACTGTTGTCAGTGTTTTTGTTAGAACTGGTTATAATCATAAGCTGAGTTTTCTTTGGATTATGGATAAGTTGGGCTTTGGTAAGGTAGTTTTCAATGTCATAGAATGCTAGTTGAGTTGTTTGCAGAAGGGTGGGAATATTTTGTGCAGCACAGATTAAGGTAGCATCGTCTGCATACTGAATGATAGATGCATGCTGTGTGGAGGTATGGAGGTAATTTGTGAAGATTGTGAACAGTAGTGGTCCTAAGATAGAACCTGTGGGACTCCTATATTTATGGGCAGCTGAGGAGAGAGAGAATTTTCCCATTTCACAGCTTGGTACCTGTCAGTTAAGTAGCTTTGGAACCAAGTTAAGAGTGGAATTTGATAGGTGATATTGGTTTAGTTTGTTTAGCAGGATTTGGTTTGAGACTGTGTCAAATGCTTTGGACATATCCAAAAACAACAGCTGATATCTGCAGGCCTTCATTTTTGAGACGGTTAACTGTGTCTGTGAAGCAGAGGAGGGCTGTAGTGGTAATATAGGCAGGTCTGAAACCATGTTGAGTAGGTGACAGGATGTTGTTGTCTAGGAGATATTTTAGCACCTGGGTATGGATGCATTTTTCTAGGATTTTGGCCAGGGGGGAGGGTATAGCAATGGGTCTATAGTTATTAAGTTCAGTGGAGGTCCCACCTTTATGTATGGGTGTAACATAGGATATTTTCCAGAGTTTATGCACATAGTTTTCAGCAACTGATCTGTTTATGAGAGTGGAGATTGGGATAGCAATAGCATCTGCTGTGTGTTTCGCTGGGGAGTAGGTTGGCTGCTGTTGATGAGGTTTTTAGTTTGGAAAGCCTGCTTTTAATTGATGTGGTGGAAACTGTTTTGAGGGTAAAGCTTGTATTATCTGTGTTGGGGGGATAGTGAGGTTGGAACTGCCCTGTGATACTAAAGAAAGAATTGGGTTCACAAAGTGGGAGTTGAATTGTGTTTCAATGGGAACTTTAGTGTCAGGAGTGGTTGGTTTGGAGGTAGCCTTTTGGGTGGATTTTAGTAGCTGGTTTGCATTTTTCCAAAAATTTTGGGGGTTGTGTTGGTATTTAGTTTGTAATGTTGTGTAGTAGGATTTTTTGTCCAGCCTAATGCATTTTTTTGCACTGTTGGTACCTAGTTAGGCTTTGTGTTTCTTTGTTTTTTTGATAGTAAAGCCAGGTATTGTCTCTGGACTTGAGGATTTGTTTGGTTTCTTTACTGAGCTAGTGGTTTGTAGAGGTTATAACCTTGATTTTGCACAATGGAGTGACAGTGTCTAGGTCTTGTAGAAAAGTTTTGTTGAAATATGATACAGCCTGGTCAACTGGGAGAGTTTTTAGGGGTTCCAGTCACAATTATAGAGTAGAGTATTGAGGACCTCAGGAGAGAATTTTTTTGTGTTTCTAGTGGATTTATAGTCAGTGGTTTTGCATAAGCTTGTTCTACTACATATAAGGTATATTATGTTGTGGTCACTTAAGGTATCTGGGAGACTGCCTGTGTGGGGGTACAGTGTGGGGTTGTTAGTTAGGACAACTGGCCAAATTATGTTGTTCACCAGCTCTTACTCTAGCAAATGTTTCTGCTAACATAACATTGCACTTTGAGCCAGTGTCTACTTTGAGCTCTGTGGGTTTACCATTGATCAGGACAGTACAAAACACTTCATATTTTGCCAACAAATCTACTGCATTAACCTTTTCACCAACCACTGATACACCATCTACAAAGGAAGTAGAATTGCAGATTTTTATATCATCAACTTGCTTTTTTTGAGTGACCTTTCTTAATAAATGAATGAGGCTTGCTTGATTTACAAAGCTTCTGAAAGTGGTTCCATTTTTTACATTTGTGGCATTGCTGGCCAGATGCCAAACACTTTTCTCTTTTAGACTCATGATTGGCACCACAGTTACGACAGTTACAATGAGACTTGATTTGGGTTTTGCTGACTCACCCTTAATTCTGCACTGAGCATGTCCATTTTACTGAGCTAGTCTTAGAACTTGCTGGAAAGTTACGGGCTCTCCCTGGAAAATCTGCAGGAGCTGTAACTGCCATGTGCTTAGGCCTGTTTTTGGTAGCCATGTGCTGCATGATGTCTACATTTGCTCTAGAAGCTGCTGAAATCATGCTCATCACCTGCAAGCATATTTGTGTGCCTTTCTGTAAGCTCATGTATTTGACAAATCTCTGTCGGCTTTGCTCAATGTTAAATCACTGTCACAAAGCAAAATCTTTCCCACTGCAGCATTAGTAACACCACACACAAGCCTGTCTTTTATCAACTCATCTTTCAAATCACAAAACCTGCATGTTTTAGCTTTGTTTCTCAAGTTAGTAATATACTCTGCAAAAGTTTATCCTGGCTTTTTGTCTCTTGTATAAAATAGGTGCTTCTCCAATGTAACATTTGTCTGAGGGTTACACATTTCTCTCTATTTATGTTTCAAGCACTCATGGTCCTCCCTTGATTCAGTTTGTACAACAATATGTCAGTTTTTCCCTTCTCCTGCATATACTGCTGGTGCATACACAAATGAATGCTCTCTCTCAATGGGCTTCAAGCCCTCTAGATTAAGCAAAATAAATACCCCCATACATGCATCTTTGTCAGAAAAAGTTGCTTGTATGAAATTATCGTATTCCTGCTCAAATGCTCTCCAATTCTCTGCAATATTATGATCAAACAAAAGTGGACTGGGTCTGTGAAATGCCTTTGCCATATCAACACACAGTAATAAAGACCCTTGGAATTATGTATGAGCATACGCACATATACGCCAGAAATTTATGCTAGAACTTGTAACTATGTTCAACAGCACAATACACTTTTTGAAATAAGTATACTTGTGAAATAAGCCTCTGTAGCACAAAAAAATTTTGAAACCAATATACTTTGAGAAATCACTCATCAGTATAAGAAACACTTTGAAATTACTGCACTTTGCGAATGAACTGTACACAGCAAAAGAAACTTTTCGAAATGTACTTTGCACTTTGCAAAATAACTGTACTTTGCACACAGTAAACTCTTTGAAATAACTGTACTGTAATAAAGCACACACTGTAAACACTTTGCACACTATGAGATATTTTGAACAACTCCAGTTATGCTCTGAACATCTTTAGTCAATGCAAAATAGTAGCCCATATCAAAACATGGTCGTTTACCAAAAAAAAAAAACAGCAGTCACCTTGCTTTTTTATGCCTATTTTGCCCTTTTGTATTGTACTCGTTATGCCCATTTCACCTCTTATCATGCTCGTTATATTTTTCTTGTGCTTGTTTTACTTTTAACATGCTTGTTATGCAAATCGGAAGTAACTCTGAACATATTCATAAGTATTTCTGATAATTCCATCATATAATGTGGTTTCGAATATTTCATTTAATCAATAATGCGTTTTGTGCCTTTTGTTTAATAATGTGTTTTGTGCTACTTGTTTGATTAATAATGTGTTTTGTGCTTTGAAAATTGTTTGTATCATTTTCTTTACAAAATAAATCATTTATGTGAGTTTTGGTTACCTGAAGTTAATTTTTATCCTTTTTTTAATCGTTTGAGCACTGTATCACCCAACCTGCTCAATGTACCTTCACCGTTAATTCTGCACCTCATGGCTTGAAGAAGTTCCACTCTCTATCCCGGTTCTGACACCATGTTGCTTGTCTGGTCAGGATAAAACAGATGAACAGTTGTGGGCTCGGTTCAAGCAGCTTTATTATATACAAACACATCAGGATTGACGCTTAGTAACTTAAACTTAAGTAAACTTATAAACAGACTGACTACTGCACTCGTACATGTTAACACTCTGGTTGTTCTCTCAAAATGGCACTGTTGCCTGCACGTGCTCTCTATTTACATGCACATGCCCTCACTTTGAAATGCTTCTTAAAGTTACAACACACCCTGTTACACAAACTGTAACAACTGTTGACTACATTTATATCAGTTTGCTACAGTTTAAAAGAATAAATATTTTTTAATGAAAAATGCAGAAGGATGGTTGAGGCAGGGCACAGAAATGGGACTTGAATGGCTGGGGGGGGGGGCATGCCAGTAGAAGGGATGGCCATTTTGTTTGGGAGGGCTTGGATCTATCTGTAAAAAAACGATCACTACAATGTTGCAATCAGCTTCTTACAGTATATATTTTTTTTAACTACAATGGAAAAGCTGGGGTGAATTGCGAGGATCTAACTGTAATACGTTTTTTTTTTAGTTTTTATTTATTTATTTATTTTCTTGGTCTTCACTGAAGGGTAGGGCACTGGTTTTTGATAGCAGCACATGGCTGGTTGAGCCAGCCATGTTTTTTTGCTTCTGCAGAGAATGGTAACACTCAAAAAGCTACAAGTTTTATTCAGTTTGCAAAGTTCTTATGTGAATGAGGATTGTAGGCATACGGCTCTTTGAACTGGATTACTACACACATGTGCAAATGTAGAAAATGTCAGAGGCAAATTCATAGTATTATGCAACTACAAGCAGGTATACACATACTTGCTCTGCATATGTGTGTGAGCTTTGACCTGATAAGCATGTACCAGTAAAGCCTATCAGTTACCTGTGTTGTGTACAGTCACCTTGCACAGGCAGTGGTTCATACCTTAGCATTCTCGCTTTCATACCATATGCATCATTTTGCATTAGACCCTGGCATGTGAAAGATATGTGCTTCAGTGAGAGACCAGAGCAGGACCCAAGCTGATGAATAAACAGACACTAAAGTCTTCCTTTACTTCCACTGTCAGTCCTACAGAAGTAGGTATGAGAGTGTAGGTACACACTGGTCCATTCCAGGATAACTGACATAGGGTCTGATGTTACGTTTGAGCTCTCTGAGCTGACTGGAACCCCAAGAACTGGAGAACACTGTGACCACAGATACAATGACCTACAGCTTTGGCAGCCACACTAACCTGCCCTGTGGATGGTAAAAGTGGAAGAAACTAGTCCAGGGGCAATCAGTTAATGTAGTATCTGCACTATTAATTTAATATTAAGAGTTGTAAGAATGCTATAGGTATAGTTATAGGTGGACATTTTGGAGGTATTGACAAACTTGCCTTTTGTCTAAAAGTATTTAGCAGTCACTCATTCAGCAATTATTCCAAGATGACTAGAGGCTTCTGAGCTTTCTAAAACCATACATTGCCTGCTTTCTTGCTTATTTTTACTATTTATTGCTAATTCTTACCATTTATTGTACTTTTTATTATCTGCTGACAACGTTTTACTGTATTTTATTATTATAAAAGAATCTGCACTGTTGTACTGCATTTGTCTGCCTTACTGGGGCTGCTAAATCATTTTGTTTACTGTTTTCACTGTTAAAGCTTTTAACCATTTTCACTGTTTGAAAGGTATTGACTGGAAATTTTCTCCATTTGTTAAGCATATGTTTGTTCTGATTTTCCTGGCAAGGAGTGTATATCATACAACTGATTTGTTTGCAGTTAAAAGCATTCTCTAGAGTCCCCTTGCTCTTTTTTTTCTTTAAAACTTTTATTTAGTGTCTCACTACTGTTTTTCTGCTGTGGTAAACATTTCTGTAGTGTTTTCTGTCAAAAATAGTATAGCTAGTAGCTGTAGCATAGTCCCGACTCAGGTTGCTGTTTCTGGGTCTGGTTGTTTGGTTTGTTCTGAGCACATTTTTCAAGGCCATCTTGGATTAGAAAGGGCCCTTCTACACTCTAGTGAGAGGACTGTGCTGACTGGTCCCTGGCTGGTAAAGACTGGCTGGTCTAGGGCTTGGAGTAAGCACCTCATTGGTTCTTTTCAGCTTTTTTAAAGTTGTTTTAGGTTTTAACCTTCTGCTTGTTCAGACATAGCTGAACAGAGGACGGAAAAAGCCACAACTCTGTACTGAGATTTCAGATGGCTAGAGGCTTCTGAACTTCCTAAAGACCATAGGTTGCCTGTTTTCTTGCTTATTTTTACTATTTATTGCTTGTTTTTACCATTTATTGCACTTTTTATTGCCTGCTGCCAACATTTTTTTATTGTATTTTATTACTATAAACAAACTGCAACGTTGTACTGCAACTGTCTGCCTTACTGGGCTTGTTAAATCATTGTAGTTACTGTTTTCACTGTTTGTAAAGCTTTTTAGCCATTTTCACAGTTTGAAAGGTATTAACTGGAAATTTTCTCCATTTGTTAAGCATCTGTTTGCTTGTTCTGATTTTCCTGCCAAGGAGTGTATCATACAACTGATTTGTTTGCAGTTAAAAGCATTCTCTAGAATCTCCTTGCTCTTTTTTGTTTAAAACTTTTATTAAGTGTCTCACTGCTGTTTTTCTGCTGTGGTAAACATTTATGTAGTGTTTTCTGCCTAAAATAGTGTAGCTAGTAGCTGTAGCATAGTCTAGACTTAGGGTTGCTGTTTTTGGGCCTGGTTATTTGTTTGTAGTGGCTGTTTGTTTTGAGCACATATTCCAGGCCATCTTGGATTAGAAAGGGCCCTTCTGCACTCTAGTGACAGGACTGTGCTGATTGGTCCCTGGCTATTAAAGGTTTGCTCATCTAGGGCTTGGAGTGAGTACCTTATTGGTTCTTTTGAGCTTTTTTTTTTTTTAAAGTTGTTTTAGGTTTTAACCTTCTGGTATTTAATCCCCACCCCTGAGTGGGTTTCTGTTTATTTGCTCATTGTACAATTGTGCACCATAGCTGGACAGATAATTTTGACAATTTTCCCTTAGATACAGCTGTATTCCGACAGTGTAGTTCCTCATCTCTAGCACATTTCCAGGAAAAGAGGCAGTATTAGTGAAGTTGCGTAAGTATCCCATTGTAATAAAGGCCTCAAGAGTTTTTCTGTGGCCCTTCTCTACTCACTAGTGCAGCATTAAGCCTAGCTATTGAGGTATTACAACTCACCCACTAGTTATTCTTATGTGTGATCCCTTTCCTACCACATTCCTGTTTCTGACCATATGAATTCACCTAGCACTATGAACGGGCAATTTCCCACAGTTTCTCCAGCCAGCTTGGTCAACATGGGCATCCTGAGGCAGCGTAGCAACTGCTTCATGTACACAAACAACCCTCTACTTCTAGTCCACGCAAACTCAACATGTGAGAGATGCAAATATATTAAAAAACTTGAATCAATGCTCTCTTACATACCAGTCAATACATCTGACACTGAGCTGGTTGTCAGCATGTACACCTCACCACCTACTCCACCCAAACCCACATCACACATACCTACATACACAGTAGACCTTGCCACAAACTTACTTAAACACCAGAGCCTTCCCAAACACAAGCACACTACACATAATACTTCCTCTATTAGAACAAAATACACACAATAGCTCATGTGCCAGTGTCTCACCTGTCAAGCCCATATGGCTGAACACTAAACCTAACATATTAATCATAGGAGACTCCATCGTGAGACACACAGATGTCCCACTCACTAGGCGGGATAAAGAGAAGATCACAGTCAGCTGTCTGTCAGGTGCCAGGATCTGCCATATCACATATGCACTCAAGTCTCTCAATAACAGGTACTGTTATGACTCTGACATAGTCCATGTTGGTGTGAATGTCTTGAGTACTTCTCTGGACTATATGAAGAGAGACATGACTGAGCTCTAGGACTATGCGCCTCAGGCAGGTATGTTCTTAGCCTTAAACAGCATTTTACTGTCACCTAGAATGATGCCTCAATGCAAATAGAACATGATTGACTTCAATAATTGGCTTAGTTTTTGGTGTCATTCTAAGGGGATCCAGTATCTGTCAGCCTGGGATGACATGATCAACAGACCTCGATGCTTTAGCAGAGATGGTCTTCATCTGTCAACCCAGGAATTTTGGCTACTGGCTAAGGCTCTTGCCACCCCCATAGTGCCTTTTTCAAGGCAGTGTCACAAGGACAAAACTCCCAACATAAAAATACCACCCAAAAACAACCTCAAGGTCATGTTGCTAAATGCTAGGAGTCTTAACATGAAACTGCACTCACTGGAAGCAGGCCTGTCCCTGGAGGATGTAGACATTTGTGCAGTCACACAGACCTGGTTCAAGGCTGTGGAGAGCATTCCAGCCATACTGGGTTACACCACGTTCCACGCATTCAGACCACAAACTGAAGGCAAGAAAACTAAAGGAGGCACTGGATCAATATTCATCAAGCATAAATATACCTCCAGATTGGCTAAACAGTATGTCACCCTAGAGATACTTCAGGTGCAATTAACTGTTGGTAGGACACCTGTTCAAGTCATTACCAGATACAGAACTCCTTCCATGAATCAGAGGACCCACTCTGCCTATTCGGATCAACTTGAGTCTATCAAGATACATCCCAACATCATAGTTTTGGGCAACTTTAACTACCCTAGCATTGACTGGATGAATAACGCATGCTCAAACTCACTTGCCCAATGGTTCCTTGACTTTGTCAACTCTAATGCTTTGGACCAGCAGGTTGACACTACCACCAGGGATGCCAACATCCTGGACCTGGTGCTTACAAATATTGGAGACCACTGTAGCTCCCCCACTATGAGTTCATCCCTGGTGAGATCTGACCACAAATCTGTCTCATTTGAGGTAACTGTCACACTTGATCCTCCCCTAGCTGCAACTAGACTAAAAAATTTCTCCAAAGCAGATCTCTTACGGGATGGTATAAATAGCTTCATTGCACCTCTCCCCCTCAGATAGAACTGGTAACTATGCTGAGCTCTACACCAATGCCCTGTACAAGCACCTGTACAACTGCATTGAATCAGCAGTATCTGTTAGGACCAAAACAAGCTCTTCAAGGAAAAACAAACCTGATTGGTGGACAACCACCATTAACAGGCTTTACAATAAAAGGAAGAAACTGCTGTCCAAGAGTAAGAAGGAGCTGGCTCTAAACTGGAGACACTCCCTCCTCAGCTTAAATAAGCAAATAAGACTTCTTGTGAAGTCCTCCGAGGCAAACTATGAATCCAAGTTAGCTTCCTCAACCAAGGACAACAATAAGGCATTCTTTAGTTACATCCATAACCTAAACAGTAAGGCTCAGATTTGCACTGAACTGGTAGTCAGTGATAACACATACACTACACCGGTGGACATAGCTAATCGGCTAGCCAACAGGTTCGATGAAAACTTCACTCTCCTTCCCCATCACATGTAATTCATGACATCCCTACTACCTGCCTCCTACCTTGTGCCTCTAAAGAGCAGGTCATAAATGCCTTCTCTAAGGCCAAAATCACAGCATTAATGGGACCTAATAACATCCAGGCTGCATCCTACATGAGCTCAAACAAAAAATATCATCATCACTGGCTACTTTTTTCAGTCACAGTCTAAGTACCGGCTTCATCCCAGCTGAATGGAAAACAGACAGCGTTATCCCCCTGCGCAAAGGTGGTGCTTCTACTCACCCTGGGAACTACAGACCTATTAGCCTGACTAGCCTTATCTGCAGGGCCATGGAGAGAATCATCATGGACCTTATCAACAAATATATAGGTACTCTCCAAACACTAGATCCTACCCAATTTGGATATATCAAGGGAGATCATGCTTTTTGAACCTGCTGGACTTCTTCAAGACAGTCACAAGGGCCCTGGACAAAGGGAAATCTGTGCAGACAGCCTACCTAGACCTGGCCAAGGTGTTTGACACTGTCCTGCACTCGGGCATCATTGACAAACTCTCCCACACAGACATAAACCCTTATATCATAAGGTGGGTTGCAAAGTGGCTCTCTGATAGAACCCATACAATCAAAATAGGGGAATCCACCTCCAACAGCAGACCCATTAGCAGTGGTGTTCCACAGGGATTGGTCCTGGGACCTCTACTGTTTGGAATCTATTTCTCCGAAGTATAAGCTAAAACCAAGGGACCGTGGCTGACAAAGTTTGCTGACGACTGCAAACTGGGTGCAGTCATATAGTCTCCAAATGATATCATCATCCTTCAAGAAGGTCTTATGCAAATACATGATTGGTACCAAAGTCATAGCCTCAAATTTAATGCAAAAAAATGTATTATCTTTCCTTTGGCAAGAGCGATGTTCCTGCAAATTACTACATCAATGGCAATGCCCTAAGTATGCAATCAGTAGTGAGAGATCTGGGCATTCAGGTTGACAGCAACCTTGCCTTTGATCACCATGTTTCCAGAGTGGTAAGAATGGCATTCTATATGGCTCACCTCATAAGTAAGGGCACAGCCTGGAGAAAAAGTGAAGTTATCACCTCCCTGTACTCTTCACTCATTGGGCCAATAATTGAATACAAAGCTTCTTTTGCGTTCACCTTTCAAAGCACCTGCAATAATTGGAGAGACCAGAAAGGTTCCTAACAAAGAAAATTCAAGATCTTTAGCAGCTATCCTATGTGGATCAGCTGAAATCGCTGCCACTTTATTCTGTTTCACACAGACTACTCATAGGCAATCTCTGCTTTGCATATAGGGTGATCTCTGACTCCGTTTTATTGGAAATGCTGCATATCTACAAGTCAAATGACACACAGGTTACTCGCTCTAAAGACCTAAGCCTGGTATATGACATCAATAGAACCTGCTGTAGGGGCAGATTTGTCTACCAGAGGTTACCACACCTTTGGAATACACTCCCACTTCACATCAGACAGAGCACCTCATTGGCCTTCTTCAAACACAGTCTGGACAATTGGATGGATAACTGTAAATTCACCCCAGGGGTTCCACCTGTGTCCTTCTTGGACAAGGGCAATATGTGCTGATCATGCTAACAAAGGTAAAATTTGTCTAGGCTTGTAAGGGCCCTCGGGCCATTAGCCTAGTAACTTCCTATGATCCTATATAAAGTATAACATAGCTACAAGTCACGGCTGCTGCTTTAAAAAAAACTTTGCAGTTTTTCCATTTCAGCAAAGAAAGATATAACTCAGGTTAATCTCTGTTGACAACATCACAAACCAATATGCAACAATTTGACATACCTACTCTAGTTTAACATTCTTTATTGTTATTATAATACTTTCTCTTTGTAAGTGTAAAGGGTAATTAATGCACTAAAAGCTTCACAACTTTTTCAATATATTATCCACAGCACCATGTTATGGTGGGGTGGAGAAGTAACCACTGAAATAAACAAGCGTACCTTAATGTATTACATGAATTGTTTGCACATCATACAGACCTACCAAGTGACTAACCCATGCAAAACATTTTCTTGGTTTTAGGTGGGAAGAAAATATATACACATACAGGTAGTCCTTACTTTATCACCTGTACATTTCCATTTTTAGGTAAGCAAAGGGCATAGTGTATGAATTCACGAGAAAGACTATGTAAGGGATGCTGGGTGGAAGGACTCATCACTTAACAACACATGTAATTCTTACTACTCTCATAAGTGCACCTGCAGTTCAAGGATTGATGCCAGGAATGATACTATCATGAAGTCATACAGTAAAATTCACATATTAAACTGCAAATACATTGCAAATGTATTTCATGACTAGCACTGTAAGGATTTTCAGTAATTTAATTTTCTCCTTTTTATCTTCTTTTGTAGCACAGGATGAACTTGCTCTCAGTCTCCACCTCTTTTACATGAGGCTGGAGAGGATGGTCCACTGACCCCCATAATTAATTATTTTTATTTAAATACCTTTATCTACCTAAGGAAAAACTCTTTGAAGTCCATTTGGGGTATAAAAATACTTATGCAAACCCTTCCAAACAAAGATCTTAAACATTCTGGACTTGGTTGCATACTTGGGAACCATTGTTTTCTTGGAAATTGCTTTTCCAGTCTTTCTTCCCAATCTTTTCTAACCTCCTCTGATTGATTCTTATAGTTATCATGCAATATTTTATATGCCCTACTAATCATCCATTTTTAACAGCTGCTTTTACGCTAGAGTCAACTAAAAACTCTACTAGAGCAGGTCTCTCACTTAAAATTCCCCTATCCCTTTCTCTTTGCCTGTACCCTGCCCTGATAGTGAAGGTAGTCTCTAGCCTGCAATCTAAATGTCTTCTTGGCTTCATCCCACTCTATTAGCCATTCCTGCTTGAGTTATTTGTTCCCGATATCTTGGTTCCTTTGCTAGGTTTCTCCAGTAAATTAAAGTTATTATTTTCCTTAAGGATCTGCATCCAAAATCTCACTCTCTATTTCTTGAAGTTCTCCCTGCTTCATCATCATCCCTTTCCACTTTTTATTATAACCTTCTGCTTGTGTTGTGCATATAAGCCTTAAATGTGTAGCTCTAAAATATCCCTTCAAATCAAGTAAACCTAAAGCACCTTGTTCTACTGGAAGGATCAACTTATCCCACTGAACTCTTCCCTTTTACCCTCCTAGATAAATCCCTCCTATTTTTTATTAATTATTGTCCACAACTTCTCATCGGGTTGATAAAATTATGCCTGACCCATATACAAGACTAAAGGGATTAAAAACATTTTCACTGCTTGTATCTTTCTATCCATATCCATAAATAAGAGTTTTCAGTTTCTCAATTTATATATCATCCTTTGTTCAGTCTTTTCCCACATATCCTTAGCTGCCATAACAGAAGGCTTTTTAATCCATACTCCTAAATATGTTATCCTACCATCCCGATAAATATGAATATTGCTGAACCAATTCGTTTGAGGGTACATAATTTGCAGCTATATCCTGAAAAAACTTGAAACTGTCTCAAAATGTTGCACTGAGATGTCCTTTTCTGAATTTATCAGTTAAAAAATAATATCATCTGCAAATGAAGCCAACTTTTCATGATTACCATATCAATTATAGCCTTGTATTTCTCAGTCCCTTTTTTCTTTGCCAATGGCTCTAAATATAAAGCAAATAACAAAGGGTAATGAGGACACCCCTGCCTGGTTCCTCTGTTCAAAAACGGCTTATCTGAGAGGAACCCACATTAATTCTTGCCTACATCCTTCAATATCCTTCTAATTAACCTTATTATTGAGTGTAGGAATACAAATGCTTCTAATGCCCTACTCATAAAATCTGAACTAACTCTGTCAAATGCTTTCTCTGCATCAAGACACACCAACAGCAGAGGTATTTTCTTATATTCTGCTTCCCTCCAGAACATCATTATTCTATTAATGTTGTCAAATGTTTGCCTTCCTTTCACAAAACCAGACTGATCCATATCTAAAAATGTTGGCAACACCTTTGGCATTCTTTTAGCTAGTATAGACATAAACACTTTACAATCATGGTTTAAAATTGAAATGGGTCTATATGAAGCTGGGTCTGAAGAGTCCAGCCCAGTTACTGTACCTTGGGGAATAATATATAAATTATGAGTTCCTACTACTGAATTCACATCTTCCATAACAAATATTTTCTTACATTTCTTCAGAAATCTACCCTCTTTTGTCTCTTATAGGCCCCCCAATACATCTTCACTATTACAAATTAAATTCCAGTCCTTACCTATAAATAATATTTCCTGCTGAAATCTGATTATTTCTCCAAAAAAGGTTTAAGTTCCATTATAGCAGTTTTTGGTGGTATATAAATACATGCCATTGTAATCCACCTCCCTTGCCAATAGCCCCTTACTACCATAAATGTACCATTTTTTCTTTTTCCCCTCATCTATTATTACTGGAGCCCCTCTAACAATTAATATAATTATTCCATTTTCCTCTGTCCCTGATATTCTGCTGAATACCCATTCTGAAACCCTCTCTTTGTCAAATTCACAGGCTCACTTCTTTCCAAATGTATCTCCCAAAGCATTGCTATTTGCACGCTACATTTCTTAATATAATTAAATACTCTTTCTTTTTTATCTATACCTGTAAGGCCATTCACATTCCAGGATAATATGGGCAGCATAGCCATCATGGTAAAAAGCAACTGTTCCCTCCTATTATACTAAATGTTTCTGAATGTATATTTCCAGTTTTTGTGTTATATACATATACTAATATTTGGCCGGCTGATCTTTTTTTCCCCTCATCTGTCACTATTGGAACCACTCCAGCAAATACTATAATTATTCCCTTTAGCCTCTGCCCCTGATATTCTGCTGAATACCCACTCTGAAATCCTCTCCTTGCCAAATTCACACAGTTGTTTCTTCTCATCTCCATTCTGTGTCACATTTTTTCAGGACTTTTTGTTTTAATGAAAACCCTCAAACAAAAAATAAATACAAAACACCCCATCTCCTACTAACATGGAGCAAACACATAAAACTATGCACATCTTACAAAAGACCCCCATAACTAACTCTTGTGTCAAACAAATAAATTAGTAGAAATTATTAGTAGTTCATAGGTTCATTGCCTTTTACTAAACTTATGTCCCAAAAGACCATCCAGTATAGGCCACATCATCCAGTACTGGTGAGAAACTAGCAGTGTCCCCCATTATATACACTCTCTCCACATATTCCTAGTGAAAATTTGCAATCCCACATTCAATCATCAAGGCTGGTTTTAAAGGAAATTAGGGAAGCACGCTGCTTAATAGGTAATGGCAGCCTATTTCAGAAATGGGGTGTACGTTGGGTGAAGTATCTGTCATGCCATCTGGTCTTGTTGATATGATAGTTCATAATAAAAAATAATCATTTATTGAATTACACCTTTATTATACTATGTTACACATAAATATTAACCGCGGTGGTGGTGCTGCGTTACCGTTGTCACTTCACAGTAAGACACTGTCCGGTTCGATTCTCAGCTCGAGTGTCTTCTGTATGGAGATATGCGTGAATGGGCGTACCTTCATTGAAGGTTGTGTGTCAGGGCTGGTAACTCAACAAGTAAAAATCAACTACCAATCATTAGCAGACCGGAGTTCCGCTGTGGTGACCCCTACCCGGGAAAAGCTGAAAGACACATAAATATTACATGGAATTATATTTTATTATGCTAACTGTATTACATAGTTATATCACACCAAACAGTACATTGCAATATTTATAAAAAGCATGATACAAGGTAGTTTACTGACTATAGACAGATAACCACATTAGATAGATTACTATATTAGATCATAATTTGGCACAACCACAGTATTCAGAATAATAACAATATTGCTTAGTATACTCTGACAAAACAGTCATTGTATTCTCCTATGTATGACTTCTTTTCCCCACTTTTTTGTCTTCCTCTACAATGCCAATAGATTATGGAGCAGCTCAACTACAGTTACCTACAGTGAGTAACAGATCTCCAGCCCCCAGCTCATCACAAGCCTGCTTCACAGGATAGGAGTGATGATTCATGCCTGTGGGCAGTCTGAAATGGAGCAGTCGTGAAATCTAGCAGGCTGAACTACAGGAATTGGTAGAGGCAGCAGTAGAGAGGGCTGTGGAGAGGTGGTTGGGCCTATTTCAAAGCTTCCTGCAGCTATTGCAAGACTTGCTGACCTGGTTATCGCTGACCTCTGAGCCACCACACACTTCAATCCCTTAACATTACAGTATGTCTAATTAGGCTCTCCTTGGCAGGGCTCTGTCTGAGGGTCTCCGACCAGAGGTCACAATGGCAGCAGTCCTGTATCCTCTCATCCCTCCCCCATCATCTCTGCACCTATTCTTTTGTATCACTGTCATATCCTCCCATTCCCCATCTGTGCTTCTACCCTTTGTACTTTTATATGCCTGATTTAGCTACAGTTGAACTGGTCACTTCATGTTTATGCAGGTCAGTCTTTCCTTTGACATAATTATTGTTTTTGTGTGGTCTTCCTATACTTGTGGATGTTATACACTTGCCACAGGGACCTTTCAGAGACAAACTGAGGACATGTTGGGTATCTCACAGGATTCCACATAGAGGCTACTGCAGCTGTTCCTTGATATACTCTTGGCACATGTGGACAAGCATATCTGTTTCCCAGTTTCAACACAAGATCAAGTCTGTACTATGTATGCCTCCCATGGAACGACATTTTCTCCTGAAGTGCTGGTGAGACAGATTGCACTCATGTCCTACAAGGGCCCCAAAAGTACCATGAGGGAACAATCCTGGAACAGGAAGGACTACCATTCTATCAACTGCCAGGTAGTGTGCATTGTATGGGGAAGCATCACCAATGTGTCAGGACAGCACCCTGGTGGTGCTCACATATGTCTTAGGATTCCTCATGGTCACCCATTTGGTAAGTACAAAGTATTTTAATGTTGTCAAGCACTGTTATTTCTGTATCTATATATACACATTATGTACTACTGAGTAATCACCCCCTGTTTTGTTGTGTCACCTAACTGCTTTGTTTTCCAAGTGATGCAGGCTGTCCATTCAAACCTTGGCTAATGGCACCTGTTCATAAAGCTCAGGGAGCTGCTAACCAACACTTTAACATCACCCTGTCCCAGACATGGATAGTCACTGAGCAAATGTTTAGCCTGTTCAGCGCCTATTTCGGTTGCCTAGACAAGTTGAGTGGGGGGCCTTCAATATGAGCTTGTTACTGCAAACAGAATGTTTATGGCCTGCTGCTTTCTACATAACATGATATGTGTCAGTCTGTTGCTCCAATGTTACAGCCAATAATTGATAGTGGCAGTGTGTAGCTCCCATTATCATTTGTCCCACTAGTGATGGTAGCAACTGTGGTCATTTGATGGCAGTAGCATGGCAACCCATCTGGTAGGCTGCACATAGTACACAGCTGCTCATGTTCTTTTATTATTTATTATTAAATATATTTAAACTTTTTGTTTAAACTTTTCATTGTGGTTGGTCCTTTATATAATATTTTTAACCTTTCAGAAAGTACTCATATCTATTTGATGACTCTGTGGCCACTCCTGAAAGCCTTACTGCATTGGCCAAACACTATTATTTGTATTAATATTAAGTTCACTCAGTATAATTGGGCACCCTTCTAAGAGCCTTACAGTAGCTGGATTTGGGGTGTCTGGTGGCAGTGTAACTACCTTATAGTCTGGGCAGAAGGGGGCATAGCTAGTAAATCTGTGCCAGGTTTTCCCAGGTGTGTGTGTGTGTGTGTGTGTGTGTGTGTGTGTGTGTGTGTGTGTGTGTGTGTGTGTGTGTGTGTGTGTGTGTGTGTGTGTGTGTGTGTGTGTGTGCGTGTCTGTGCAAATCAAATCTCAAAGAGTGTACTTGTCAACTGTGGGAGCAGGGACATGAAGCACTGGTTTCACAGAGAGAGTGGTGGAGGACTTGGCTTGGACAGTCAGCTGAGGACTCAACTCTACAGCTGTGCCAGTTGATACACCCAATATTTCCAGATGCAGCTCTCTGCAGTAAGCAGAATTTCCCTTAAGAGCACACAGGGAGCACATTCAGTCCGGGGGCTCCCTGTGTGCTCTTAAGGGAAATTATGCTTGACGCAGAGCTGCATCTGGAAATACTGGGTGTATCCATTTTTGTTCCAGGTGAATATCCCTCTTCAGTATCAGTGGTGAGGATTCAGGCTCCTTGATTACTGGCCCAGAGTGGGGATGCCACAACAGTTTCTCACCATAAACTCCTGAATAAACTGTTTCAACTTGGAGTATTCCCTTCTTCATTACTATGGTTCAATAGCTCTTTAACTGAAAGGTTCCTGTCTGTAAAATGGCAGAACACTCTCTCTCCCTATCTGCAAGTCTCCACTAGTGTACCCCAGGGCTCTATTCTTGGTCCCCTCCTCTTTAATATCTTTATCAATGACCTCTATAACTCTGCATGTCCAGCCTCTCTTATACAATGTACTGATGATTTCATGCTTCTATGTGCATCTAATAACCTGCCTCAAATCGCCCATATCACATAAGAAGCTTTGGCTCCATAATGCCTGGTTACTACTCAACCTGAAAAAAAAAACAAAGTTACTGCTATTTTTACCCAAATCATACATGTTTAATAAAGTGAATTTCAAAATCTTTTCACTAAAAAAAACTAAAATTGAAGTAGTCTCCTGTATAAAACATCTTGGAGTGATTATATATGATAACCCTGAATTTGAACTACATCTTCAAAATAACATGAAAAAGACTCACTAGATATCAGGAATGCTCTGCAGGCATAAAAACATCATCAGCAACACCACCAAAATTACTTATTATTACCTACCATCTCGTATCTCTCTTATATAGTGCACCCAGCCTAACCAAACTTGAGGCAACAAAAATTCTTGAAAGCTATATTCATAAGCACTGCTCGTGATTCCC
Organism: Protopterus annectens; assembly: GCF_019279795.1. Classification (NCBI taxonomy): domain Eukaryota; kingdom Metazoa; phylum Chordata; order Ceratodontiformes; family Protopteridae; genus Protopterus; species Protopterus annectens. The sequence continues at coordinate 1,189,991,768 of NC_056747.1, read as the reverse complement.
TGCTGGGTAAGCAAAGTAAACCTATGTTTTATCTGTGGCTGACAGAGCTGCTTTCTGCTTTACCTGCTCCACTTTGTTTCCTGTTTTAAGAAATCTGCTTGGCCTGGTGTTTTTGTTCTATGTGAGAGATAGACACCTAAATTATCTGGTATGCACATTTCACATGCTTTTTGATTGGTTAATTGTCTCTTGAGTGATACTTAAATAAACAGTGAATTTCTGGGCCTTTGTGTTTTGCTGAAATGATTTTAAGCCTGTATAAACTAAAGCACTGCTGGTGATTCCCTGCTAGTTTTCCCTACCATTCAGTTTGATGATTTGTTTTTTAAACCTGCTGATTTTAAGTTGCCCACCTCTACTGTAAATTGAGCTTAATAAGCTCCTTCCTTTCTACACTGCTGTTGATATACTAAATTATTTATTTACCTTTCCTTGTGCTTAGATTGAAAAAGTGCATTTTCCCTCTCATGTCTTCTACTGATTTACTTGCTCTGAATTCATTACCTATCTAGCTGTTGGATAAAGCAGTATATTTTTATAATCTAGCAAGCAGTTGTTTTTACAGCATGAGGTCAGTACACTTCCCATCTAGTACACTGGGAGGTAACCTGGTCTGTTTAGGTTGCGGAAAAACTTTTGAATTCTGCATTTAGTTTTATTAGCTGGAGGGTTTATTAATCAGCTTATCTTGTTTTTAGTGCCTTTATAAATTCTGTACAGTTAAGTGGCTCTTGGCTCATTTATTAAAAGCAAAGTACTTTTATTGAATAATCACACTTTTATAAACTGTTTAAAGTACACTGCTGTATTCATATCTTTTAAGATTGTTTGAGGTAACACGTCACTCCAGACACTCCTTTACTGTGCTTTTACATTAGGAGGACTGGAATTATTCATCTAGTGGCAGTAGGTGCTTACCTGGTCTATATGGGAAACACACAAAAGTATTTATTTGCAGTTCTCTTATATACTGTGATTGTACTTCAGCAGTTAAAAAAATGTACTGTCTGCTGCTTTAAGTAGATAATTGCACTGTATTACATTGTAATTCTTAGTTGAAGAGCTGTTTTAGGCAGTTTGTGTGGTCTAGTTACACTTGGACTCCAAACCAGCTATTAAGGTGTTTTTCTGCACCCTTGTGGCAGATGTGTGCTGATCTAACCTGAGTTGGGGATTGCTGGTGGAAGGCTTATTGTGTGCTTTCCTGATTGGTAGTTAGCTTAAAATGTGTTTCTCTTTGCTCATGTTTAAGCCTCGCATTTGCATGAGTTTTTGCATACTCAGAGCTGCTCGACGTTTGGCGACTTTGCTACTGCTCAGTGCTGCTCTTCACTCAACAATGGTTAGCAGAGCCCTGTATAGACATAAAAGCCTAGAAGCTCAGTTTTTCCCTAAACAGATGTTAGTCAAACCCTTCCAAACTTTTCTGCTGCTCTAGGAGCAACTCAGTTACCCACTGAACAGTGTTGCCTTATTGATCAACCTTAGCCTAAACAAAGCATAGGTCCCTGTTGTAGTCTTGCCACTACCGGCACATTCCTGTCAAATTAACCCATTCTCTTCCTTAATAAAACATACAGTAAGAGCCTACTATCATGGACGGGCAGTTTCCCATCATCTCTATGGCCAGCCTGAAAGACATGGGCATCTTGAGGCAATGCAGCAATTATTTCATTTATACTGCCAACCACTTACTCCTGAAACAAACAAATACTTTATGTGAGAGATGTAATTACAATATGAAATTGGAGACAAAACTCTCACATAAGGATAAATTGAATGCCAAACAGGTCGTCAGTAGACACACACACACACACACACACACACACACACACACACACACACACACACACACACACACACACACACACACACACACACACACACACACAAACTTCCCACACTAAATAAGAACACAATACATAAACCCAAGTATGTGGAGGTACTCACTAGTAATTTACCAAAAGATCAGAGGCCTCCCAAATGGAAACCAGTTACACACATAACAATGCAAAAAAACAACAACAATACATAATAATATGCACACCAGTGTCTCGACAAGTAAGCCCATATGGTGTAACACCACAAAACCGAATGCACTGTCAGCACCCAGTGTAAAGTCAGCAGGGACACAGATGGAATCCCCATCCAGTTATGCCTTAAGCAGCATTCTATCTTCTCCAAGGATGATGCAACAATAGAAACAAAAAATGACTGACTTTAACAATTGGCTTAGCTTCTGGTGTCAATCCAAGGAGATCCAATATCTGTCAGCCTGGGAAGACATGCTCAACAGACCACTCTGCTTTGCCAGAGATGGTCTGCACCTGTCTTCTCTAGGCTTTTGGATACTGGAAAAGCCTTTACCCACTCCTATTGTGCCTTTTTTAGGCAGTGTCAAAATAACCAACCTCCCAACATGACAAAATTTTCTCCAGATAAACTGAAGGTGCTGCTGCTTAATGCTAGGAGTCTAAACAAGAAACTGCAGTCCTTCGATTCACTCCTCACTCTGGAAGATGTTGATGTCTGTGCAGTTACAGAGACATGGTTCAAAGGCACGGAAAGCACCCCAGCCATGCAGGTCTTTAATGTCTTCCATACATTTGGACCACAAATTGAGCATGAAAGAACCAAAGGAGGAGGTGTATCCATCTTCATTAAGAATAAATACACCTTAAGACTGGTCAACCAGTATGACTCTCGAGTTACTACATGTCCAATTGACTACAGGCAAACCCCCCTACCACATCACAGCTAGCTGTAGGTCCCCCACCATGAAAAAGAAAAAGCATACCGCATACCTGGACTTACTGGAGTCACTTGCCATACAGCCCAACACCTTACTCACCGGTGATTTTAATTATCCTACCATTGATGGGAGGCATACATGACCAGAAACATGCTGGCTCAGAGGTTCTTGGACTTTATTAATGCAAATGCTCTGGAACAGTCAGCAAACTCACAATAGACTCAAATGTCCTGGACCTAGTACTCACTAACGTGGGAGAGCACTGAAGCCCCCCCCCCCATGTGATGTCATCCCTGGTAAGATCAGACCATAAAGCAGTCTCACTCAATGTAATTGTAAGACCAGATGCCCCATCAAGCTCAAAAACGCTTACTACCTCCTACTGAGTGATGGTATAAGAAGTTTCAAAGCCCCCCCTCAAACACAGATAACATGGACTCCTATGCAGAGGTGTACACCAATGCCTTGTATAACCACTTAAGCAGTTGTATATGATCAGCTGTAGCTGACAAGATTAAAACCAGGTGTTGTAAAAAAACAAGCCACCTCCGGTGTATCTCTAGTATAAACAGGCTATACAACAAGAGAAAGAAACTAATGCCCAAGAACAAGAGGGAACTTGCTCAGCAGAGGAAGATATTCATCTCTAGCTTAAACAAACAAATTAGAGATCTTGTCAAGTCCTCCAAAGCTAATTATAAAGCAAAAATAGCCTCCCTAGCTAGGGATAATCACAAGGCATTCTTTAACTATGTATGAAATCTAAAAGGGAACACCCAGCTATGCACTGAATTGGTTGTAGATGGCATCACCCATACTCAACTGGAGATAATACACAACCTGCTAGCTGACAGATTTGGAGCAAACCTCAACCCCTGTCCACTCCAGTCATCCCCAAAGTATGTATACCTGTCACCATTCCTCAGCCTTTTATCTCAAGAGAGCAGGTCATCTTGGTCCTCTCCAAGGACAAAAACATAGCATCAGTGGGCAAGACATCATCCCAGGTTGCCTTTTAAACAGCTAAAAACATGACTTAGCAGGCCCACTTGGATCCCTGTTTAACCGCAGCCTGTGAAATGGCTAGGTTCCAGTGGAATGGAGGACAGCAACAGTAATCCCTTTGCACAAAGGGGGACAATCAACCAACACCTGGGAATTATAGCCCCATAAGCTTGACTAGCCTCATCTGTAAGGCCATGGAAAGAATCATTGTGGATCTTATTAACAAGGACACTGATAATCTCCAGACTCTGGACCCAATCCAGTTTGGATTAGTTAAAGGTAGATTATGCCTGTTAAACATAGTTGACTTCTTTGAGAAAGTCACCAAGGCCCTGAACGAGGGAAAGATAGTGCATGCTGCCTATCCTGACCTAGCCAAGACATCTGTCATGATTCCCCACTTAGGTATTATAGAGAAACTCTTCCAATAGGGAATTGACCTCTACATTACCAGATGAGTAGCCAACACTGACAGGACACATACTGTCAAAGGGTGGCATACCACAGGATTCTGTACTGAGCCTCTTACTGTTTGCAATTTATTTCTCAGACATCTGGGCAAACATGAATGGCCTGTGGTTGATCAAGTTCACTGATGACTGCAAATTGGGAGCAATCACCGAGTCCCCAATGATGTTAATATACTGCAGACAGGGTTAATGTAGCCACAGATTAAAGCTAAATGCAAAACAATACAGGGAAAGCTGACATCCCTGCTAATTATCTTACAGACAGCACCCCCTTAGTGTAGACCCTGTGGTATGTGATCTGGGTATGCAGGTTGACACCAACCTGAACTTTGACAACCACGTATCCACAGTAGTAAGTGAATCCTTCTATGTGGCACATCTTGTAAGTAAAGGCATCACATCTAGATCTAAGGATGTTATAATTCCATTATACTAACCCCTCAACAGACCAATAATTGAGTACAGTGCTCCCTTTTTCACATATCTCACCAAACACATGCAACAACTGGAGAGACCACAGATGTTTCTCACTAAGAAATTACAGGGTACACAAAACAAGTCTTATGCAAAAAGGCTGAAAGTCCTGTCGCTGTACTCTGTCTCCTACAGGTTGCTAAGGGGTGATCTGTGCCTGGCTTACAGGCAGTCTCTGACCCTCCGATGGAAATGCTGCACATCCGTAAACGAACTGCACAAGTCACTCACTCCGGAGATCTTAACCTATCCTCTGACATGAACAAGTCATGCTGGAGAAATAGACACAGCTCTCAGAGACCGCCACTTCAATGGAACTAACTTCCAATTCACATGAAACAGAGGTCCTCCCTGTCCCACCCAGCCCCTCTTCAAACGCAACCTAGATGAATGGATGGGTGACTGCAAGTTCACTACTGGGGTGGTGCCCATGTCCCTCCTGGACAGAGGAATTCATTGTTAACAAGCACAGACCCTTACCTCTGTGAACTTCACTCACCTAAATACTGACAAATGGGGTAACTCAGGATAAATATGGCTCGGCTTGTAAGGGCTCTAGGGCCGTTAGTCTAGTAACCTTCTATGAACCTATGAACTAAGATGGAGGCAGACTATAATAAGGTTGCAAAATCTGCCACCACCAAACAATACTGCAGCAACCACTGTATTGCCTTTATGGCTTTAAATTGGCACAAGCTGCCTCACCACTTAAATTACATACAGCTTATCTTCATACACAACATTATTCACAAAGCCAATGACTGCCCTGTTTTTACTCCTATTCTCCATTCCTGTTAACTTAGCAAACTACTTCGATCTAATGAACAACATTTTCTCTGCATATGTAAACCTCACAAATCCTCCGTTAAAATATGTACTCATACTCTGTTGTTAAAAAATGGAATTCTATCTCTCAACAAATCAGATGTACCTCTAACCTCTCCAACTTCAAACAACTACTAAAAGATTACATAAATAAGAACCGGCACTGTTCCTGCACTACACCAGACTGAACTAGTCCCTCCTTCCTTCCACACTAGCATACTTTGACTTTGTTCAGAGAGAAGGAATTAGTAAACTCTATTTCTTAGATAACGGACAGATATACTTTTGCCTAGAATATATTGTCACGCTATCTCTGTTCCAGAGAGTGTACTCAGCATGTTTACTGTCATCTTTATGAGCTGTAACTTATGAATAATTTAACTATTGACAAAGCTCTTTTTTAATTTGCTGTATCTATCCAAATATTTACACTATGTATGTACAGGTTCACACTCTATAAACTGAAGTTGAATTTTTGCTTAGTTAATGTGTCATAATTCTGTACTAGATTTTGTAATAACTTCATATAACTGTAGCCATACTATGTCAATGTGGAGCTTTTCTCCCAGGGACATTATTCCAGACAAACTTTCTTTGCAAATAAACGTGAAATAAAAAATAAATACAATGTTTGCAGGACACCTGTATCAAATTATTCACCTCCCTACATCTTCTCTGTCCACTCAGTACAAGTATGACTTACATGAACACCTAATAATACTGTATTGTTGCAGGATATACTGCCAGAGTCAACAGAGCTGGATTGTGGACAAATGTAGCCTTATGCAGAGTGACGGATCATGGCCCCCACTAGCCATGCCAATATCCCATTACTTGGCTGTCTCTCCCTAACTACCATAAACACTATTCAAACCCATCAGTGTACAGACTATTTTCCTCTTTACCTTTACAATAATCACAGAGATTTGGGCTTCATTTAAAACTTTTATTTCAAATTTTAGTGAAAAAATGCTGACAGCTATTTTCTAAACAAAACGCTCTCGTTTTGAAAACAGAATAAGCACTGAAACTCACATTTTGTGAAAATGCATCTGGCAACCCATTAAACTACAAGACGTGGCTGGGATTCATACTTAAATGGAATACAGTAAAGTATTAATTAGCATCTATGTGAAGGGTAAAATAATTCACAAGGCAAATGTATAATTTATTTATTTATTTACCTTTGTTAACTGGGCTGGTCCAGCTGGGCTTGTGGCCCATTTTCAGTGGAAATCCGAGGAGAAAAGCTCCAAAAAAACCCACAAATAGTTTACAGAGAATCAAACATTTAATTAAAAAATATGGTCAAAATCAGATATAGAAGAACGTTAGAGAGACAAAGCAGAAATACAAACACATGATATATACATATCAATATTTTTACAGACTAAAAAATATATTTACAAAAAGAGTTAAGTCCAACAGTATTGATTGTAGAGTTTAATAAGTATCCACAATAGTGGAGAACTTAGCTGTATGTAGAGGGACTGAAAAGGTATATAGTAGGGTTGTGGGGAGCTTAAGTAGGGGGCTTGACAAGGACATATTTTGGAGTTGATTAGATGAAGTTTGAGTTTTTCTTTAAAGTAGGATGGGTGAATGATGGAACAAATGTCTCTTGGGAGTTTGTTCCAGACTTGGTGACGGCGTGTTTATATACGAGTTTGCCAGCTATTTTTTGGGTTGGTAGATTTGTAGTAGTTGCTGATTAGAGGTAAGCAGAGTCCGTGAAGGAGTGTAGATAGAGATGAAGGAAGACAAAGCAGGGCAGTATGAAGGTTTGTAAAGAATGAAGTGTAACATTTGAAGTTGTGAAAGCAGTAGAAGATGGGGGAATTCTAACCAGTGGAGAGTACTTAGGGCAAGGCAGTGATGTGTATTGTATGGAGAGTTTGTGATAAATCTAGCTATCTTGTAGTAAGTTTGTTGGAGTTTGTTTAAAGTAGTAGTTTGGATGTTGGTGAGTACTGGGCCAGCATATAAAAGGGAGGGGAGGAGAAGAGCTTGTGCGAGGGAGAGTCTGAAATTTGTAGTTAGAAATTTTTTGTTGCGATACAGTAAACTACAGTAAACCAAGTTTCAGGTGAGTCTTTTTTTATACTTTGGAAGATATGCAAGTTGAATTTGAGTTCATCATCTATGATGACCCCAAGGAGTTTAGTGTGAGCTTCAGGCTGGATAACAGTGTTATTAGAGGAAGTAATAGTAAAGGTGGATTTGAGGTGAGAGAGAGAGAGATCAGGGGAAAATAATAAGAGTTTGGTCTTTTTAGGGTTGAGAATGAGTAGATTCCTGGACAACCACTGTTCAGTTGATAGGAAGGCCTGTTGAGTAAGAGTGTGGACATTAGAGATATTGTATATTGGAGATAATGCATTTACTAACAGCCTGGTTCTAGGAACACTGTCTGGTGAAGTAACTTGGCAAAGTCACAAAGAAGGCAAATGAAGGCTGAGGGAAACAAACCACATACTGCAGGAAACATCTCTTTAATAGCTTATAGCCTTACTTATCTACACTGAGTGCTAGATAAACTGTTGCAGCCCAAGTAGTGCATTTCACACCTGTGTGCCTAGAAAAAACACATTTTTAAATTAAAACTGTATTCATATTTAAAATATTAACATTAAACTCCTAGACTTCATGCTGTCCAATTTAGTCACATCTAAATAATAAACACAATGCCAACTTTAAGAAAACCAAGAATCGCATCCAAAGAACATGGCTAATATGATGATGCTCTTATTACTACAATTAATTTCCTTCTTTTTACAGTAGCCCCAAAGCACTGTCTGGTTAAGTGACTTGCTCAAGGAGAGAGCACAAATGTGAAGCAAAATCAAAGATGTTCTGCAAAACTTGTGGCAGACAGAACCAGACATCTAAATAACTTAAAAGGTTAATAGAACAACAGGTTTTGTGCAACTAACTTAATCAAAAAGGGTCTGACAGTTAGATTAAGGCTCTTGCCTCCTGTACCTAAGCTACAAGGTTTGCCTCTCTGCTAAGTGGAGCATTACACACACACACACACACACACACACACACACACACACACACACACACACACACACACACACACACACACACACACACACACGCACACGCACACACACACGCACACGCACACACACACTTTGTAAACCTGCTGAAAAATGTCTATCTCAACAACCTGCTAAGAAATCTCTATTTCGACGTGCTGTACATACAGAGAAACCTGTTGCAAAAAAAAAAAGAAACTACTTCCATGACTATATTTGGGATGCACTCATTCAAATCAGGATTGAAGTCTTTGTGTGCCAGCTCCAGTATACTTCATTGGCTTATGCTTTGAGACAATGAGATCTGGAATTGGCATACACAGAACAGAAAGTAAGAGTCAAAAGCTGGAAAAAGATCAAGCTACAGCAGTACTTTCTTCTTTTTTAAGTTAATATTGTACAGCCAGGCTCTCCAAGCCAGTACCAGGCCCTAAGCAACTGCTCAGTTCACCTAGTGCTGGATTTGGCCTTGGTTGTAGGTGTCTGAAAATACTGGTATGAACACCACTTTGAGTAATTTCTACAGCATCCTCGTCCAAATCAAAGTCATTGCTCCTTATAGACAGAAGGTACTCCTCATCCAGTGTTAAAAACTGGACAGTGGAAAGTCCTCCACCAGCTCTGATACAGGCAATTACACTCTGCCTAACCTTTGTCCTTACACATCCCACCATGTCACTAGCTCTTTTTCTACACTTTGTGATGGTGCTGTTCCTTCCTCCTACAGAATTTGTCAGCCCCTACTTGATTCCACACCTTGGCTTTCTCTGTCTGTTTTGGCCTCCCATTTCCAAACAGACATTTTCCATGCATTCTAAGTATGTGTTGACTCCTGTGCCTTCGTCCCAAATGCTGCAATATTTGTTAACCTGAAAATGCAGATTTGTGAACAATTACACCTTCCTACTCTATGTTAGTGTAGTCAATTCTGATAAATAAATTTAATTCATTAACTGAACAACAGCAAAACCACAGTGAAGCATTACTTATGATTTGTGAGTTAGACTTTTGTTGTTGTACTGTCTGTGTTATACATTTACCTACTGTAATAATGTGTCAAACTGTGCACAGTGAAATGTAGGCCTATAAGGTTTTAATGAAAGGGTGGGGTAACTGATTATTAAGTATTTATTTCTTCAGTTTCAGAGAGATAACCTGCAGTGTAGTCCTGCGCATTTGCATTGCTAGAGATGAGTGTCTGTAGTATTCAACCCTGACTAAAGCTGTATGTGGAGACTTGTTACAATGCATTCCTTTAAAGCACACTGAACACACATTCACTTTCAGGAACCCAGTCTCTTTTTCCTATTATTTTGTCACAATTCCACAGCTGTTGGAGAGGTAGAGTAAAACCAGCAGAGAGGTACTAGCAGAGGATGGAGAAACTGGTCTCCCCCCATAGCTATGGGGTTAACATCACGAAGGAAATAATGAGCTAGGTATATAAAATTAAAATAAAATGAAATTGAATTAGTAAGTAACCAGATTTCAACCTGTTATACTGTCATACTTAGAGCTTTAGTAAGTGGTCAGTAAATGTTTAGTGAGGTTTAAGGAATTTTGTTACACTGAATCAGTCATGTGAAAGGAAATGGAGTATTATACAGATAAATAATTGTGAAGTAACACACAGCTAACCACTGCTCATTAGTATTTACTGTTGCACTACATAACTGCAGAAGGTTTATGGCACTTCATTATAGAAACCAACTTAGTGATTCGTTCTTGTTAAACTAAGTGCCGTATTACATTAGATTCACAGGTGAATATTAGGCTAACTGCCTTGAAGGCCCATTTTAAGCCTAGAAAATAACCCAAGGTTAGTATCAAACCATATTCCTTGGTGTCTATCAGGTGAAGAACTTAACCATTATGCCAAACCCAAAGGAGAAATAATTCTGAAATTAAAACAGAACAGAAATGAAATGAAAACAGAACTAAACAACTACTTGTCAGTATTTTCACATTACATTCTTCTTATTTGCAAGACATATTCAATTACCTACAGCTAAACATTCCTGAATAAAAATGTTACAGCTCTCATTTTTGTCTCTTTGAAGTAAAGGCATTTGCTGTGTAACACATACAAGTCTTTTTATTGTCTCCATCTCTCTCTCTTTCTTTCTTTTGTTTCAGTTTTTTCTTTCCCTTCTAAGTTCTTTCTTCTGCAGATTCAGAGGTGCCCAGTGAAGCTTGATTGCAAACCTCCCAGATGAGGGAACATTCCCTACCTCCTCCTGCCCACCCAGGGAACACTTCACAGTGTGGGGGTGGATCCACTCTTGTGGGCACCTGGACCATGGCAGCTTGGCAAGCCAGGAACATGGGTTTCAGAACCTGCTTGAGCCTGTGGTTAAGAAGGCAGTGGAGAGGTGCTGTGACCTTAATGAATCCCTTCTCCAACTGGTGCAAGACTCACTTTTATAGTCAGCTCTGACCATCATGCCATGAAAAACCTTGAACACTTCACCAAAAGGGTCATTACACCCAGGTCTATTAGGGTGGGAGGAATATATGAGGCTCTCTGGTCTGGGATGGTACTAATACTGTGCCCCTCCTCTTGTGTTTGTCTGCCATGTGTATATCCTGTCTTCCCCTCCTACTGTCAGCCCACCATAGTGTTTCTGTCTTTTATGTCTCCATGAAAAAAATCATTAACTTTTCCCTAACCCTGTTTCCTAAAAACTCTGGCCTTATTCCCTCATCAACTTCCAATTTGGAAAATGAGGGGGGGGGTCAGCCTGCTTTAAAGATATTACCCATCCTCTCCCCCTTCCTTCAGCACAGCCCTCTTAATGTGATCCTTTTGTGTTTGTCTTGTCTGGTCTCTCCTTTTTGTGACTGTCTTTTCTGCCACTTTTCCAATCTTGTAAAAGCCACAATAGGGTCTTCATATAAGGACACTTTCAAAGTGGATACAAGTCATTAGAAAGTTCTGATAAGCTGTGGATCAGTAGTGCTGAGCCATAACCAGCACAAAATCTTGTACGTCTTGAAAGATCAATGCAGCTTCATGCGCACTACCTCTTGCCAAACGTACATGGACAGCATTCATAAATTTGCATACATACAGATTTTTTTATACACATAACTACACTTGATTCATGTCAGTTTATGCAGATTCAGATGTAGAAAAGTATACTGGGCATTTCCTCACAAAGCCAAAAAAGTTCTAATACCAGCACAACTTGTTCCCACTTTGCTGACTTAAATATGGGCATGGAGATGCAATTCTCAGATTCCTTTTAAGTATTTGTGAAGTGTGGACTACAAATATGCAAATTTAAGATACCTATCTTCTTTAAAGGGGAGTTATAATGGGATGATTTTTGAATGTTCTGATGAAAAACAGAATTTGTGCTGAGGAAAAGCAATCAACTGAAGTCAAATTTGTATGAACTATGGAAGGAGAACTGTTTACAAGAAACATAATGGATTTTTATCTAAACAAACATATAACTTCTCGAGCAAAAAGAATGATTGCTGCTTCTAGAAATGTGTAAGTATGAAGTGAAGTTGTACATGGATTGTCCAGCGAGAAATCCAAACAGGTGTCCTCAAGTGCTTCAACCAGAATGTGGTAAAATCAGAGCATGCAGAGGATCTATTAAAGGACCATGAAATGAGGTTTCATCTGCATCTGCAACAGCTATAGATATTCTGACAATTCTAGACTCACTACTAAGAAATGAAATGTACTGTAATGATTTGAAATGTGTCATTTTACAACAGTTAATGTTTTGTGATATCAACATACTACTGAAACACAATAGAAATTTTATTTAAATTCCATTAAGTAATTATGTTTTATGACTGTACTTAAAATGCATAACACAGTGATACACCACTGAGGCTCTGAACAAGGAAAATGTAAAGAAGAAGTATTTTTCTTTAATAGTGCACATTAGCATTGTTCAGAGAACTAGTTAGGCAATTGTGTGATCTGATTTTTTTGTTACTTTTGAGCAGTTTCTCACTAAAAACCAGTGAAGTTTGCAGGAGGCTTAACCAGTATGTCTCATTTAATCAGCATCCTGATATTCTCAATATTACATGGGTTGTGGCTGAAGCAAACATGATTGCTTTTCAGGTATACTCTTGCTCTGATTTCAGTCACCTTGTGTTGCTTTCATCTATTTACACTCTGTACACATAATTTTGATGAAAACCAACGTGCTTAGTCCATTTGGATAAGCTGACAAATGTCATCAGCTCTCAGTCTGAACAGAATTCATTGTTCAGTTTAATATACAGTTAAACATCCTTTTCTGATGATTACTTAATCTCTTCTTTTCATCATGTTTGCTAACAATATACTATCAATGCCTATCATCTGTACATAAATATATACAAACACTTATGTATAGTGGAATATGCCATCCTTTGTCTCCACAGAAAAACAGGAATACTCTGCTGGACATATACGGTCAACAAAATGCAAATTAATAGGTAAATATCATAAGAACCCTCTTCCTGTATTATAAAACTTTTTATCCTTCTATATTATGTACTGATGTACCAGTTCTGGTTGCTACTTGTTGTAAACTTAATACATATCTGAAACTGATTGCAAGTAAGTTATAGCAGTTCTGTCAGGTGAATAAAGCCTTGAATGCATACCTCTCGACTGTCTAGATTTTCCAAAATGTCCAGATTTTTGCCTCTTATTTTTGGTCTGTACTTCATAAAATTTGTGTTTTCTGGTAAATCATTGATGATTGATATCAGTAAATAATAACAGACATTTGAGTTTCACACTTCATATCCTACAAAAAATGCATGCTAATGTAGAACGTTTTAGTTTCTTAACTTTTTAAGTTTATATGCGCAATATTTAAAACTTGTCCCTATTTCTGGGTCTTTGTCACCCCATTATTTTTGGCTTTGTCTAGATTTCTTGCACTTACAGGTCGATAGGTATGCTTGAATGTACCC